>NW_028301597.1:30298712-30601742 GCF_987345545.1 Pholcus phalangioides
TAGCGGTAGCTGGCAACTTTGCTTGTCTTTGACAATTTTTTTGCTGTAATTGGTCACTTTGCTTGCCATTGAATTTTTTTTTTTTTTTTGATGTACAGTAATACCTTTCTCTCGGCTTACAAATTTTTTGGCTAACGAAGTTCTTTTGACATGAATACGTATTTCAAATCATCTGACAAAACTGGAAGCATTCGCGAAAAGTCGCATAACAAAATCTTTTAAACGCTCATATCTCAGGAAGTACCCATCGCAAGTACAAAAGAAATGGTATCGTCAGCTGCACATTGCAGAGGTGCATTGAATGTTATCACTCCGGTTCATAGGCGTACGCAGAATTTTATCGAGGGGGGTTTCAGATTTTTTTTCCTTCTGAGGGGGTTCAAGTTGTTTCCTGCAAAATAACACTAAAATCTTGACTCAAGTGGGGAGGGGGGTTAGAATGCCAAACACCCTGCGTACGCCAATGCTCCGGTTTCAATATCTCTATCCGTCTATGTACCAGGCCCACCGCCTTGATTTGCAACAAATTGTTTTGCGCTATATCTCAAAAGTCAAAAGCAATGGTATCATCAGAAATAAAAAATCCAATGATATCACTCCAATTTCAATATCCCTTCTCGTCTGGGCACCACTCCCTCTTGTTAGCTATTCCAAAAACAAAGCCGATGATAATTACATAATTTCATTATATCAGTACCTACCACGCGATTCAAGGCACAAAAACTTATCCGCGTCAAAACTTGTGACCGTGTCTATGACACAGCCTGCCCCAATTTTTTCTTGTTTTTCTGCCTCGGCTAACGAATACGGAGTCAGCTAACGAACATTTTCGTTGATATGGGTGCGCGCGCTAGCATAAAATATCCGCGCCGTGAGCTGAATTTTAGTGCCAATCAGCATCAGAATTACTGTCATTTGAGCCCGATTAACTAATGCCCACCTTGGAACCTTTTTGAGGATGCACCTTCACTTTTCTTTCTAGAAGTTTTTAAACTCTTTCATGCAAAATGAAAGGTTTCGCCAGTTTGGAGGAAAGAAAAGGAACCTATGTTTTCAGAGCATGCGTCCTTTCAGTCTCTCAGCATCAAACTGAACGGTCTGGACATTTTAGGAGATCACCGTTCTCACCTCCATGTATCAGGCACAGAAATGAGCTGACCAAATCACAAATGAATGAGGCCATCTACGAACTCAATTGGGTTGTGTCAAATAGACTGTGTCGAATTATAGTTGACTACAACTGTGTTGCATAGTGTACAGGTTTTGTGCAAAGTGTAAAGCAAAAAGATCTGCAGTATAGCTCGTCTTCCTATAAATTTTCATTCTGAAGCTGTTCATTTTAGCTTCTGTTGGTTTTTGTCTTTGTTATAGCACTACTTGGTGTTTTGAAAAATCTTTCTTCAAATTTTGAGCAGAGTTTCTGGAACCAATTAAATTATTTTTCCTAGAGACCGGTGGAAAATCGCGTTTTGGCTTATTAAGATTTCGACTAACAATGGTGATTCCAGAATGAAATATCTTCGTTAGCTGAGGTAACAATGCATTTAGCAACTTAACTTGCATTTGAAATTTTTTTGGTGATAATTTGTATTATCCCGTATGGATCACGATTTTCTGTTTAGGATGGGACCCCTTGGTGGGCTTCATTTGGCCCGCGGACAGTATTTTGCCCATGATGGCATTAATCAAAATTAATGTGGTGATGACACCACATTAATTTTGTATATACTATGAATAATGAGTTTATCAAGGCACATTTCTAACGAACCGAAATTCGAGCTGTTGCAAAGATTGGTGCAAAAATCACACTTGCGGCTTTCACATTTCATTAAGCAACAAAATTTTAGTAGTCATCGTAGCTTATTAGATAACACGGATAATGTTATCATCAGTAATTCGTCATCACTTTTGCAGAGAATGAAACTGGCCAATATCATAACATGGGGAAGATTCGTTTATAGGTATCAGGACTTCGAAAATTTTTTCCATTTGGCATATTTTATGTGTGAAACCACAGTTAAACCAGATTTATTTTTTCCCCCATAAGTTATTGTTATCAATCTTCAGAACTATGTGAGAGGTCATAAGGCTTCCCGATTAATAACATTTCCCGTACTCAGTTCACAATGTCCTAATCGGGCCGTAGTTAGCCGCTGAGATCTATGAACGTGCAACGCTTCTTATAGCGCTTGTGTAAAGTCGGAAAAAAAAAAAGATTTATTTCTTCCCAGTTCTTGTTCAGTTTCTTTCAAATGACCACATTTACAGTTACTCTGCCGGAAGACTTCAACAATGAATCTATGGAACAGGTCAAACTTCTAACAATTTCTGAATAGAAAAAAAAAACTTCTGAGAACAAAATGCTGTTTCAGAACAATATGAAAAAAAAGGCACGATTCAACATTTTGAAATTTGAACGACACTTCAAGAATTCGAAATAGAAGAAAGAAAAATGAAATTTTTCCATATGTCCCGTTCAATCAAACGGAACATATGGTCATCATACTTATTTCCAGGTTTTTTTTGGGATATTTAGTTATCAATTGGTTGTTCTTATCAGATACCCTGAACTTAGATGTGGCCACATTTAGGGCGGTATTCACCGACATAGTTTGAACTATAATCACACACAATAATATTTTTGGGTAGGAGATCGACACGGATAGGTTAAAAACCTGAATTTAACCAATCATATCAAAAAAATTGTGACTATAGTTTAAACCATGTCGGTGAATACCGCCCTTAGTATCGTACACGGTGTTCACAGAAACTAGAGAATATGCAATCGCTGGAAATCAGAGCCAGTCAATCGAGAACGTAATTTTCCTGCTCACGCGTCAAGTTTGATCTCATTACGGGCGTGACTTCTTCATGGTATGTCACTTCTTGTAAGGGCATTATGAAATGACCTGTTTTCCGGTCAGATCCAAAGAGGGGAATCGAAACCGAAAAAAAAAAAGAGTTTTTGCAGACAAAAAAATATAAGGAATAATAAGGGGAAATCGTTTCTTGCATTACTGAATTTTTCTTTTGCATCTTTCCTTCTGGGCAGGTTCTAACGGAAAAAATACAAGGAAAAACAAACAAATGTTTCTTTTCGTTCAAACAACAACATTTTGCACCTTGAATAAAGCTCGTAACGGGCAATAAAACCCATGAATAACACGAGAAGGCCATTTATGAATGGCAATAAATAATAACCGATTCCGAGAATTCACTGACTTATTATTAAGGAAACGTCGAGTAAATACAATTAAGCTTCAAACATTGGACTGAAAATTTGTATGTTTTAACACCTTCTGAATGGAATTTCCTAAATTCACACAAATGAAATGCATATACTGCATTTGCATTCTATAAGTAATTTCCATTAAAAAATGGTAATTTCTAGATTATATGGTAAATGGCTGGGTAAGTCCTAGGTTTTATAGAAGTGAAATGATACAAGTCCATGACTTAATTTCCCCTTAGCAAATGCCCATCATTTAATAATCAATTACATTAGTTGTAATTTTTATTTAATTATGATTTCTGTTGAATGCACACGCATATATTCCGAAACATGTTTTTGTTATTAATTAATACTAACAATGCTTATAGTTTCCATTTTGAGCTTTCAACTGCTCAGTTCGGCAAATCTTCCTTAAGTTTTACCTATCTACTAAACAAAACTAAACGAACCGAGCATGACCAGACTCTGTCGCACCAGCGATATAAGCTCTGTACCCCGGAGGGTGCGGTCATGCCGGAAAAACTTCACCTGGCAGTTCGACCGGGCAAGCGAGGGAACAGGAATAGAAGAAAGAGAAGAAAAAAAAGAAAGAAAATAATTACAAAAATAAGAAAAATAAATAAATGATAGAAAGAAAATAGTAATAAAAACAAGTAATAATAAGATAAACAAAAATAACAAGAAAATATTAATATCGGGTACCTATCTACTGTATTTTGCAGCAACAGACCAGGACGTTCTAGTATATACTATACTTTACGGTATATTGTAGTATTTTCTCCTCATTTCTGACTTCAACTTAATTTTATAAAAATGTCCTGCTCTTCCAACAAGCTTATCTATTATATATAAAATTGATTTTCTGCCTGTGTGTGTGTGTGTGTGTGTGTACGCGCGCTATATACAAATATGACATTCAATACGAATCTAAAATTTTAGATCGATCGTCGCCAAATTTTGCATATATAACAAACAGAACGGATTGAACGATAGGCCATTTTAAAAGTTTGTCAGACCAGGCAACAATGGTTTCTCGACGTCAACAATCACTTTCTGAACGTTTACTTTTGTTACCGTGGTTCCCTACCGATACGTTTCAGACATGCATATGCCTTTACAATAGTTTGTCACTTCTTTAATCCTGTCAGTATATGTATAATCGTTTATGCTTTTGTATGGTTTGTCACTTTTTCAATCCTCCCAGTGATTGAAGAAAACCCGGGCAGCGCCGGTTGTTATTGCTAGTCCATATGTATAAAATATATTTTCTGTGTGTGTGTCCGTGGGTGCATGTTCTCTATAAAAATGTACAATTTTAGTTCGATCATCGCCAAATTTTGCATATATACCAAACAGGGCTAAGAGTAAATGATAGGCTACTTTTAAAGTTTCTCAGAGCAAGGCAAATGCCCGAAATGGGCAAAATAAACTGCCGGGCAACAATGGTTCCTGGGCCTCAACAATCACTTTCGGAATGTTTACTTTGGTTACCGTGGTTCCCTACCAATGCGTTTCAGACATGCATGTGCCTTCACAAGGGTTTGTCACTTCTTTAACGCGCTGCCAGTATTATGCATAATAGTTTATTCTTTTATAATGGTTTTGTCACTTTTTTCAATCCTCCCAGTAATTGAAGAAAATCCTGGCAGCGCCGGGTATTATAGCTAGTATATACGTATATAAATTTTTGTTTATTTACTGAAATCGTTGGTGGAGGTATTTTTAATAATTATATAAATTGCAACCCGATAATTATAACTGTAAATATTCATCTCACATATGCATCATTTCCAACGGGTTTTTTTTCCAGCGATGTATTTTAATTTCACCGCGTTGTTCGAAGTAGCGCTTTATTTCTCGTTCATTGTTCATTGAACAATGTATTCGCCATAAATTGAAAATTTTTTACAATAATTTCTGTGGTGATAATTGACGATATTTCGTATTCCTCCGTATTTGGCTCCTATTTTTCCGTATTTTTTCTCGAAGAAATATGGTCACTGTAGTTATTTTTGTACAAGGACAGTTTACAGCTCTATTTGTAATGAAAACCAGCAAGGCTCTAGCCTTTCTGGCTCTCTATAAAATTTAAAATTTTTTAAAATGAAATTCAAGTTCAAATAATTACACCAGCTATCGCATACGGGCAATATCCTTACTTTTAGCGTACTCATTCACCAGCTTCATTCAAATGAGGATTATCGTTCAGAAAAAATTAAATACGGCTATTTCTATGGCACATATTTCTTAAATTTTCTTAGGTCGGTGTAGACTAGGTGAAACAAAGTGTGGCCCGAAGAAAACTCCTATCCAAAAACCCATTCCCAAAACTATTGCCCTTTAACCCACAATGCCAAAGGGATTGGTATTTTGTGTAATGTTCACCAATATTATAAGCCTGATTGTATACTTTTCTTCTACAGGCCATCAAACGTTTTCTTATCTTAGGGCAATGGTTTTCAAATTTTTGACACCCATGGCTCCCTTGGCCCAGAAATCCTTTACCCGCGGCTCACTTCCATTCATCCATGCCTCCCTTATTTTAACGAGTTCCATTTAATCATGTGACTCTTTCTCTCTTGTCCTCATTCATCCGTGATTCCCCCAATTTAACCCCATTTTTTGTATCTTCCTTGCCCTGTCCCATTTACTCGTGGGTCCATTAAAATAATGGTCATATACCAGTTGGTCTCTTAGCCATGGGGCTTTTGACATGATGACCAAATATCCAGGTGCATATTATCCCTGGCTGCCCATTTACTCACGCATCCATTTCCTTAATGATCATATATCTGTGGCGCTTCCTTGCCTTAGCCCTAACTCACTCACTTCCCTTGCCTAATGGTGATATACACACGGTTCTCTTACCTTAGTCCCACTAACCCTCACTCTACTGATCCTATACAGGGTATCCCTGAATTCATGGGTCAAACTTTAAGGGAAAGTAAAATACGCAAAGAAACATTTTTTGTATAGCAATGTGAGGTCGGAAATAAAAGTGTTGGCAGAAAAAAATAAAATGCTAAAGAAATTAAAAACTTTCAGTCGCTGTCATGGTGTCACTATCCCGGATGCAACTAGGGTCACCGATTTGGGAATTCTCATTGACGAGCGCTTTAGGTTTTCTGAACATTGTTCAGCGATGGTCAAAAAATCAAATAGAATGCTTGGTCTCATTTTCAAAAAGGTCTCTTCGCGTTCTCCTAAAGTCATCATTTGTCGCTCCACGGTCATTTTCTGCACACGAGGGCTAATTAGACCGGGACCTACAATTTATTGCCGATTCCGAACGGCAGGCTTGTTTTTCATACTCATCGAGAGGTTGGTGCGCTAACCCCTCGATGGGGGACTCCCTGCGGTAGCAATTTTTGCTGCGGTCAAGTCGCCGTTTTTTTGTTGTACCCCTGTGTCAGGAGTACAACAAAAAAACAGCGACTTGACCGCAGTCATTCTTCCGCTTTTCCGAGGCTTAGTTCGTCCCCAACTGGAGTATGCTGTAAGGTTTTGGAGACCATACCTACAGAGGGACATAGACCTGGTTGAAGGGGTGCAGAGAAGAGCTACGCGTGTCCTTATTGGCACACAGGGCTTGAGTTATGAAGAGAGACTCCATTTTTTGAATATGTTTACATTGGATGAACGCAGGTGTCGATGAGATATGATCGAAGTGTTCAAAATTTCCAAAGGGATGGATAGGATGGACCATGAATTATTAGTACACCGTCAATTGACTGCTTTTACAAGGGGACACCAGTATCGATTGGTAAGGGACAATTCTAGGTTATGGTGTCGCAGGGAATTTTTCTCTAATAGGGTTGTTAATAAATGGAATAGCTTATCCCCGGAGGTAGTAAATTGTAAAACAATTGACACGTTCAAAAAGAAATACGATAAACATGTTCGGGTAAATCGAGAAGCTATCCATACTTAGAATAAGACAACCTTAAATATTCTTATGGGCATTGTATAATATTTTATTGTGTATATATATTGTTTGTAATTGCATTTTTAATTGGGTTGCTGTATTTTTGAAATATATGACATCCATATTTATTATGGGCATCTTTTTCTCAGCCACCTCGTTGGGCATTTTGCCTGTTGTGGCGTTGTATTTGTATTTGTTGCAACTGTTCGTGAAACACCTGGCATCTTCGGAAAGGTACGCCAATCACTACACTGCCACACCTGTATCTATGTTGGTGGTGGCACATTTGAGCACTTGCTGTAAGTATTAATGTAAATAAAAAGCATTTTTCATTTCCTCAGCATTTCGTGCTTTTTTACCACCACTTTTCATTTCCGACCCCACATTGCTGTGCAAAAAATGCTTATGTGTATTTTACCTTCCCGTGAAGTTTGGGCCATGAGTTCAGGGACACCCTGTGTACCAGCGGATCTCTAACTATAAGGCACATAACTAAGTCACATTAACTGCATTTATTTGTAGTTCCCTTGCCTCTAATGGTAATATACTCGCGTCGCTCTCATGGCATCAACAGCTGTGCGAATGGTCGGGCAAATTGTAATTCCGATTGATCATATATGCCTATAGCAATACATCAGTATCGTCGGCTGGACGTGACGCCCTTGGCAGAGTTTAGAGATGTTCCTGGAAGCCGCGACGCACACTTTTAGAACCACTGGCTTAGGGAAAAATAGCGACTCATCTGTGAAGTGGACACTCGACGATTTTACAGACAAAATCGTTTTTTTTTTCGTGCTCATCTAGTAGCCTAAATGCTCAAAGCGATCTAAACTCGTGATACAAGAACATGAATCACACCGGACAAATAATTTCATATCTACCCGTTTCTATCACTTTTTCATTCAAGTTTCCCCCAATAAAAATCTCAATTAATGTAACACCCTCGCTATTTGCGAATTTGTATCGCCTACTTCTGTTTTGGAAAACGGTGTATTTTTCAACTAAACGATCTGTGACAGTTGACAATGGAACAATGTATAGTGGTTATCATCATGGAATGACTTGAAGTTTTCGTCAAAAGATGGCCTACTGACCTAAAGGCGTTACTTGGAAATGATATCATACAGCATGATAAGAAAGGTTTCCAGTTCGTATTTCCGTCATCTTTGGCTGATATTAACGTACGGAAGATTGGAGTTTTTTCTAACGGGGCTGTTGTAATTGCATATTCTTTTCCATTTTTAGAGCATTGCTAGTTAGAAATATTGAAAATTATAAAAATAAAAAAATTATATGTAAAAGTCGAATATTTTATTACATCTTATATATAAATCTTATATAATATACCTTATGTAATAAAATATCTTATATATAAATGTGAAAGTATGTATATTTGTTGTATGTATGTATGTTTCTTCTTTATACAAATCTACAATTTCAGATCGACCGTCGCCATATTTTGCATATATACCAAACGGGACCGGGATTGAAGCATAGGCTAATTTATAAGTTCATCAGACCTTGGCAAATGCCCGAAATGGGTGGAAAAACCATCCAACAACATTGGTTCCTCTGCCCCCCAACAGTAACTTTCGAAATGTTTACTTTGGTTACCGTAGTTCTTTAACATTGCGTTTCAGACATGCACATGCCTTTACAATGGTTTGTCACTTTTTCAATCCTCCCAGTGATTGAAGAAAACTTTTTCAGGGGAAAACTTGCAGGAAAGGGTTTACTTTTTTTCCTGCAAAGTAACACTATAATCTTGACTCAAGGGAGCGGGGGTGTTTAGGTTAAGACCCCAACCCCTCCCCTTCCTCCCCCCCCCCCCTTTGTGTACGCCAATGTTTGTATAAATATCAAAATTACAATCTTGAAAATCAGGACGCGGGTGATCACAAATGCTTGGAAGAAAGAGATGACAGTGCATTCCAAAACTTATAATATTGGCGACAAAATCAGAGCCCCGTTCCAGTTACGGTGGCACAAGAAGGTTAAGTTACATACGGCCGTCTTAATAGCATCGTGGACACCCTGGCTAAGAGATTATCTGTAGGGTCCTCTACGGATTTGGTCACCAACCACCCATATTTGGAATATCTACTATACACAGTCAAATTTTGGTACGTCGAATGCGCAGCAAAACGATAAGTTATCGTTAGCTCTACTCATTGGAAATTCCGATTTCAGAGTGGGGTAAAGTAAGATTTTGAGACCTTTACAGTGCTATTCACGAATATCCTATTAGTAAAATATGTCAAACCACTTTAGAAGAAGAAATTCGAAAAAGTTATTCAATTTAATCATATTTAATTATTGAATAAGAAGATTCACAAATAAACTAGACGTACGTATACTGTATCATGAGAAAGGACTAATACGCGATACTCGTATAAACGAAACGAATTAAATAATAAAGTGTATACAACATTATTTTCAGTCAAAAAAAATGCAATGATTTTTACTGTTTCTCTACTTCTTGTCCTTCTTTCGCGAGAAAGTTATTAACTTTTTGCAAGCAGACAAATGGATACGAAGAATTCTGTTGCTAAATAATGAATTCTGCTGCTGAATGCTGAATTCCATTGCTGAATGCTGGATTTCATCGCTGAATGCTGAATTTCATTGCTGAATGCGGAATTCCATTGCTGAATGCTGGATTTCATCGCTGAATGCTGAATTTCATTGCTGAATGCTGAATTCCATTGCTGAATGCTGAATTCCATTGCTGAATGCTGAATTTCATTGCTGAATGCTGAATTCCATTGCTGAATGCTAAATTATATTGCTAAGCACTAAATTATATCTAAATTTTCTTTTTTTAATTTCTCTGATTTTCGAAAACTTCGACTTGAAGGAAGGAAGCTTCGAGTTAAGAAAAAGTTTCAACACTAAAGTACAAAAAAAGTTCTGGGGCTGGGTGAAAACTGAGGTATCAGAGTTTGGCATCACTAATTGACTGTATTGGGCTTTCTTAATTTGACACTTTAATCTCATAACATGAGGCTGTCTAGGCAAATGAGGGCATTCCCCGAGTACTGGAATGACCCTAAAGTTAGATGTTCATATTGATATAGTATTTCATGAATGAGAAAAAAGAAAAGAAATAATGAATTCACAAATTCATTGAGTTGCGCAGCTCTATTCGCAACCGAGAAGTACCGTATATACTCGTGTATAAGCCGACTCGTATATAAGCCGACCCCCCCCCCAACTTTAGGACCACCAAAACCACAATAAATTGAAAACCCGTGTATAAGCCGACCCCAAAAGATCCATGCATTTCAGGGAAAAAAAATCTTATATTTTCAAGCAAAATTAATAGTTTACGGAAATTTACAATAGAAAATGATTCAAACTTTTTTATCCGTTTCTTCTGAGTCTGCAAGCTCATCGTAATCCATCAGATCATCATAGGGAGTGCGGCATCTTTGTTTTCATCTTCATCTGGGATGTCTCATCACCATTGTCACTTTCAAAAAGGGATATCATTTTCAGTTTCGTCCATCGCATTGCTGATGCAACACTTTTTGAAGGATCATATGATAATTTCGGTGGAAACAGAATTTCACGCCTCCTGTATCCATTGGCACACTAGGCCAATGTCAGGTTTCTTCAAGGCACCACTTTTTGTAGTTTCTTTATCATCGGAACTCATCCATTTGATGCACAAATTCCTCAAATAGTCTTTGAAAGACTTGTTGATGCTCACATAAGGCTTTACAATCGACATTAGTTCACCTGGTGTCAATGCCAATGATGTTTTCGATTTCTTTATCTCGTCTTTGACATTATCGGGGTTTTGAACATATCCCAAAGCAATAATGCCGGTCTCTCGAACACTGCTACAAAAATTACAACTGATTGCGGGGGTCGATATTTTCTCATCAAAAACTGTCCCGAGTATAAGCCGACCCCCCCCCCCCCCACTTGAGGAACAAATTTTTCCACAAAAAAACTCGGCTTATACACGAGTATATACGGTACGTGCAATAGTTTGCTCAAATCATTACCCGAGGGTATTGTTGCGAAACCCACACCGACGAACTTTGATGTGGCGATCTTGTAACGGCAACAACGATCTTATCACACGGAAAGGAATTTATCTCGCAGTTGAAATTCTTGATTTCTTTGCAACTTTTTTTGCATTTTTTGCAGTCGTTTCCGAAATTTTTGAGACAATTATTTTCGCACGTGAAAATTGACAAAAAAAAAAAAAAAAAAATCAACAATTTCAGTCATTGATATCTCAGCAAATATTCATCCTTCATTCATTGCGGGGTAAATCTTTTTCGCTATAAATAAAGACAGGCGAAATTTTTACTAATTGACAATTTTTCGATTGAGCTATAAAAAAATTTTAGTTTTTGTATTCCATTTTATTGTTTTAAGTTATTATTTTTCACGAGTTAAACTGTCTCAGAACAATTCCCTCTCTCTCTCTTTACTGATTATTTTCTATAATTTATTTGAATTCTAAAATGAACGGTAGAATTTACATTCCTTTCGGAAACTTTTGGCGGAAAACACCCCGAATATATTCGTACGTTTGGATGTCGGTAATTGCGTAAGTAGAAAAAAAGAAAAGGACAAATACTTCTTTTTGCCTCACATACTCAAAGAAACAGTAAAAAGAAAAAGACATTCGGCGCCTTTAAAAATAAGAAAACACAAAACACGAGAGAAAAGAGAGGTTATCGACCGGCGCGATTGTCGCTCGCTCGACTCTCTCACTCATTCCACACTACAAAATTTTTCTTTCGAGAGATTTCTTCTCACGAGAAATTCCTCGCATAACATCGCGAAATAACTGCCGTGAAATAAAATCCCTCATTTTAATTTTTGAATGTGAAAGGAAATCATCATTAATATCCATATCAGTAGTAGTGAATTGTGCGTTTCTGGATTAAAGCTTAGCCCATAGGAGCTTCTACGGCCCAGAAACGCACAATTCACTACTACTCATATCAATTTCCAGGAATACTTACTTTCCTTCAATCTTTTAGCAAAAAAAGGGGGGTCTTTAGTCAATGTCAATCCCCCCAATGCGACCAAAAATTAGGGGAAAAATTAATATCTCGGTGAAACAATTAAAATATCGAAAGAAAATATTCAGTTATATGCTGTATTAACCAATTTCTGTTAATTTAAGCGCTTTTTTGAATGATGATGACTCAAAATTTCTTGGAAAGAAAATTTTTGTGCCCTCCCCCTAAGCCTTTTGTGCTCCCTGCCAAGGTCGATCTTTCTTACTCCCCTGCAAACACACTATGTCCATCATCAGAAAAAAACACTCATCAATGTCTTGAACGTGTGCTCAAACGATAAACAGTATGATGTTAATTCTTGAATGTATAAAACTAGCTGTAATACCCGGCACTGCCCGGGTTTTCTTCAATTTCTGTGGGAGGACTGATAATGTGGCACACGCCATTATAAAGGAATAAACTGTTATACATAATATTGGCAATATTGAAGGAGTGACAAACCATTGTAAAAGCATATGTACGTCTGAAACGCATTGTTAGAGAACCACGGTAACCGGAGTAAACGTTCCGACAGTGATTGTTGAGGTCAATCCATTTCCGAAATCATCGTTGCCCGATAGTTTTTCGCCCATTTTGGGCATTTGCCCAGCTCTGACAAACTTTTCAAGTAGGCTATCATTCAAGTCGGGTCCTGTTTGGTATGTATGCATAATTTGGCGACGACAGATCTAAAATTGTAGATTTGCATAGATAACACACACACACATACACACACACTGACACAGAGAAACTCAATTTTATATATATGTATTGATTTTCTGTCTATATGTTTATGTTCTTTATACAAATCTACAATTTTAGATCAATCGTCGTCAAATTTTGCATATATACCAAACAGGACCCGACTTGAACGATAGGCTACTTTAAAAGCTCGTCAGAGCTGGCAAATGATCGAAATAGGCGGGCAACAACGGTTCCTGGGCCTCAACAATCACTTTCGGAATGTTTACTTTAGTTACTGCGGTTCCCTAGCAATGCGTTTCGGGCAGGCATGTGCCTTTAATGTTTGCCACTTCTTTATTGCTGCCAGCATTGGCCTATACGTATAATAGTTTATTCCTTTATAATGGTTTGCCACACTTTTTCAATCCTCCCAGAAAAACCGGGCAGAGCCGGGTATTATAGCTAGTTCTTGAATAAAATTTGAGTGGGGGGGGGGAGGGGTCTCGAGTAAAAGTGGTCAATAGAGCAAAAGTTAACATCCATTATCAAGCGTTCTTAAATGCTTCACGGAACCACCGTTGCTCACGATTAACTGATGATAAATGGCAACTGGTGTGGCTTCAATGAGACTAAAATTAATTGAAATCAAGGCAAATTATTTTTAGGAGAATATTTTTCTGCGAAATGAGGTATGAGCCGAGAAATAAAAAAATAGGAATTTAAAAAAAAAATGATTGAAAATATTTTCATGATTGTAAAGAAAAAAAATGCGTAATGCCTATTTTTTTTTATTATGATTCTCGTTTTACAGGTTCAGTAGTTTTAATATTCTTTTTTAGAATTTTTAGATAGAATGAAATTTTTTTGTGCTTATTTTGGAATTTCTGATGCATATTTTGGAATTTCTGATGCATATTTTGCTTTTCAACTGCTTATTTTGTTTCTTTCAACCGCATGTTTTGCCCATTTTGATGCATTTTTAGAATTTAACTATCATTCTTGTAATTTTTGACTAAAAATATTTATGCCACAAAAAAGTGCAATTTTCTTATTTTATATTTTGGAACTTTTAAGCCCACAGTGAAATTTAATTGCTATTTTTATGTTTTTACTGTATATTTTGCCACCAAAAGTAGTTTTTAAGCACAAAAAATTAAAATTTCTTATATAGTGCAGCATCCCGGCTTTACTTTTTCCAAAACATCGTGAAAAAACGTTGTAAGCAGGAAAACGCTTGGAAAAAATTTCAATGAAAATTAGTATGAGTTATTAGTAGGTACTACGGAAATAAATCGTACTAAGCGGAAAAACGTTCTCAGTGGTAAGTGGGAAGATTATAAGCAGGGTCCATTGTAAGTCCTCATTTTATATTTTGCCACTTTTAAATGCATATTTGATGCATTATTAGTGAATTTAATCGTATCTTTCATGGTTTTTATAGCATATTTTGTCACCAAAGTATTTGAGCCACGAAAAGTGGAATTTCTTATTTTATATTTTGTCAATTTCAGGCACATAGTTTAGCATTTTTAGTGCATATATTTCACCATTTTGTCACTACTACATAAGTAAAAGTATTCTTAGAGCACATTTTTTGTATTTATACTGTATACAGTATTTTATCATTTTTCTAGTGCATATCGGCTCTAGAAATAATTTTTATAAACGCATAAGATTAAGAGCTTAGAAGGGAGAAAAATGCGTAAAATTCACATATTTATAAAGATTAAGAGCTTTGAAGCCTATATAAATATGTGAATTTTACGCATTCCGCTCCCCGAGGATTATAATTTTTTTTTAACACTAGAAACACTTAATCCTCACACTTAATTGAATTTATTCTTTTACAAAAACGGATATAAATGGGTGCCGTTAACGTATTTTTAATCGAAACAATACATCAACTCAGCAATTTAAATAATTAGATTGTAGTTTTTAATTAGCTAAGATTGTTAATTAAGCGTGAAATATACAGTTTGCCTTGATTTTAATGTTATCTGTAAACAGATAAAAACTTGCTTTGCAAAAGTTGAATAGTTTTATGTTAAATTTTATTTCTAACTCCCTCAATTTGACGCGATTTTATAAATCTCTGAACCTACAATAAAAATTCAGAAGCTCTCAAAAAATAACACCAACAAGGAATCAACTCTTTCTAGGTTAAAAAAAGTAGCCTATTGTACTGCTGTACTACTGTATAGCTGTATTTTGAACTGAAATGATACTGAAAGAATACTGTGTGTAATAATACGGTGTTTTCTAAAATGCCAAAACATTGAGAAAAGAAATTTTTATAATTTACTAATTTTAACCATGTATTTGCCATGCATATTCAAAAATACACAGAACCATACAGGCCTTGATGCATTGGTTAACGAACGACAGAAAAGCGCATCAAAGAATCTATCATCATTAGAGCGATGAATGACCATCGATAGAGATAGACTATTCATTTCGGCCATTTTATTTCCAAATCTCTCTGCGCACTTACATCCAAAATCGCCCGGAGCGAAAGTTGCATATGCTGCGTCTTTATTACCCGGAGGCAGTTGTTCCTACCTGCGGAACTAATGGTAACCAAACCTCTTCGCTATCAATGTTCCATCAGCAACGAGTATATACACGTAAGAAAAAGAGAATAAGATGGAACAATGAGGCATTGAAAAAAGAAAGCCGCCTTTTATAATAATAGCCGAAAATAAAGAAAAGAAAGGACATTTCCAAAAGGCAAAAAAAAATAAAACAAAAATCCATTCGATGATACAAGTGTTTGGTACATACATCTATAAGAAAAGAACGGCACAATGACGTCACGCAACGTCAGGCAAGCGGACAAGAAACACAACAACGACTACCACAGCTGAAATCACGAATCACAACGACTACTACCATGTATTTTATTTATTTTATTTTTTCAGCCGAAATTCTCTAGGCAATTATACTTGAAGGAGAAGAATATAAGAAAAGGCCGCGTGTTAAAGGTGCAGTTGAATAATAGGCCGCTCGTTGGAAACGTCATTCACACGTCGACTGACTGACTGACCTTCCCCGAATGTTAAAATGAAGGGTGTCGAAGAATAGTCTTTATTATATTAAAGTCTCGCAGACCATCGCCCCCCACCACACCTTTTTCTCTCGGATGAACACACCCACTTCTTACCTTTTTGACTTCTTATTGTCCGTTTCCCGAAAGGCCCCGTCTATGTCATGGGTGGCCAATCTTTGCCCTGGACATTTTCTGACAGCCGCGAGTCATTTCGTGTCGTTTCTCTGGAAGATTTTATGCAACACGCAAGAATAAGTTATGAGTTTGACCCAGACTTTCTAGTTTTTTATAGTAACTTTTTACTTAAAAATTCAGGTTCTTACGAATTCCAGGAAAACTTACTATTGTTTCTTATTGTGAGTTTTCAAAGTATTTTAAGTTCGCAGATTCCTTTAATATTGTAATTCCGGCATTTTTCAGCTGATTATAATCAGGGATCTTCAATCTTTTTCAAGTTGTGAGCACTGTTCATGTCCAACATCAGAAGGATAGCACTCGTACATGGGGCCAGGCTTAGGCACTTTGCGACCCGGTGACAATTTCAGTATTCCAGGGTATCTTTGCTGACATGACAAATTTTTGGCCCGCACGTTAAGTCACCAGTGGCTTGGCGAAACATTATCTAACACGATAATTAATTGTTCAAGTTCGAAATTTAACATCACCCTAATCAAGTGATAACTGATTCTTATGAAATACTAATCCAAAGTAGATTTTTTTCAGCCATCATTATCGATAAAAAGTACAGGATGGTCCAGAAATTTGAATCTGGACCATCTTTATTTTTGAAAAATTAAATTTAAAAAAAACTTTTAAAGATAGGGACAAACGACTTAAGGGGGTTGGTGCACGCAAATTTTCCAAAAAAAAAAAAACAAAAAAAAAACACATTTTTAAATTTTTTTAATTTTTAAATACTACGGAATTTTCTGCGCCTAAATGTGTTGTTGCCCATTGAAGCCAAATTAACTGTCAAATTCAAGTACAGTTACGAATTACAGACAAAAAATTGTCAAAGGAATAATTCATAAGTCATGAGAATAATCCCCATTCTTGATTTAAAAAGTATTTTATGAAAAAGTTGGGACGATCACACAAAACTACGACAATGTCCCAGAAAATACGAGTCGTATGGCCACGTAATATATATATATAAAAGAAACGTTGTAAGCAGGAAAACGTTATAATTGAGAACGTTATTACCGGGGGACCAATGCATATACAGGGTGATTCAAAACTCAACGCACAAACTTTTAGGTGAGATAGAAAACACCAAAATAAAACAGAATCAAATACAAATGCATGACCGGGAACCCCAACCTGATCAGCTGGAGGATAAACGAGGATGCAGAAATGACAAGCCTAAATTTGAGTGGAAAACTCTTCATTCGGCGATACTTCACGCGAGAACAGTCAGTACGTGTACACGTTAAGTTTCACACACAACAAGTACTCAAATTATTATCATCCACGGTTATGCAAAAGAAAAAAAATGTGATGCATTCCTATATGTGATTCTGTTTTGTTTTTGTGTTTTATATCTCCCCTAAAAGTACATTGAGTTTTGAATCACCCGTATTGTGTGTGTGCGCGCTTGTGTGGCGCTCTTGAGCGGCAGAATTACCGCATATCTGACCCGCGGACTGAAAGGGATGTGCACCTCTGATTTAAATAAGTTCTGCCGCGCTGAACTAAATTCTTGCCATGCTAATTGTAACATGAATGTTACAAAGAATGGAAGTAAGGGCTAAAATGCCAATGCGGTCTGTATCTCATCAACCATCCGTCGTAGGGGTATGATTTCCGTATAAGAAATGCTGAAAATGCTTTCAAAAATTACCTTGTACCAGTCTTAAGAGTGAAAATACAGTGTGTAACAAAATAAAATAAAAAATCTAAATTTTTATATGGTTTCCCCTGTCTTCTGACTTTCTATTAGAAAGTTGTTACCCCGTCTCTCGTGATGCAAAAAAAAAAATCCCCAAGTTTCTAAGTGCAACGTTTGCTGAGATATTCGAATTCAAAAAATGGAGGAAAGTTCGGAAAGAACAGCATAAATGACGGGAAAGGAGCTTCACCCGTTAGTTTTTGCTGTTCTTCCCCACTTTTTTCCGATTTTTGAATTCAAATATCTAGGTAAATATTGCACTTGGAAACATGGAATTTTTTTCGGTTGGCCGTAGGAGATACACAGCAATAACTATCTAATTGGAAGCGAGAGGACGAGAGGACCGTCTAAAAATGTAGATTTTTTTATACTCTGTATTTTCACTCTCAAAACAGGCACAGGGTAATTTTTGAACGCCTTTTGAGCATTTTTTAAACTGGTGTCATACCTCTATGACGGGTGGTTGATGAGAAAAAAGCCGCAGTAGCATTTAGAGGACACCCTGTATACAAACATATATGTCTGCAAGGTGGGGAAAAGAAAAAAAATACAGCCCACATAAAAATTATGGGGATATCAAATAAAATTAAAAATTCAGCATTCTAAAAAAAGCAATTTTCATGAACTAACTAATAACTATCAGAAATATATAGTCGACCCGCTTATAACGTTTTTCGAAAAAACCCCATGAAAAAACGTTGTAAGCGAGAAAATGCGGGAAATCTTAATGAGAACTAGTTGTAGTTCAGGCCATGAAAATAAGTCGTACTAAGTGAGAACGTTATAAACGGGATCGACTGTATAATACATTGCCCACATAAGAAAGTACGGATAGATAGCTCTCGATTTTTGTATGTCTCTTCTTCACTGACGTTCTGCGTGTCTCTGTTCTGAAAATATATTCGAAACATGTTAATTTTTTGTGACGAGGTAAGTACATAGCGTATTTTAACGTGTTTTTTTATGGAATGCCTTTTTTTGCTACAAATTTGGTCCCAAAAATAGGAGGGGGATGGGGGTTCCTTATACATAGATAGTATTATAGATACGCGTATATCTTTTCAACTTTATTTCCAAATTTCAAGCCCGAAACACATCGGGGGGGGGGGGTTCCTTATACAAGTTAAAATACGGTATATATACAAGTACTTCTAGATAGGAAAATATTCAAGAAATGGTTTATTTAAATGGTATTAGGCATAATGTAGTTTTTCAGAATAACTATCAAACGAGTACAGAAAATCTTCTTAAATGGTTATAGTTTGCATCTAAATCAAATAGAACCTTATTATTATTATTATAGATTATTGATAATTAGGACTAATAACTTCACGATGGAGAATGCGAAAAGTAGTGGAAATCATCAGAAAACCACCGTTTTTTTGCCGCAATCATTTCTTTTACGTGATCCTTCTTAATAATAATATGTCATATTTAATAGAAAAACCCAGCAATGCTCGATATTTTTGATATATTCAATATTCAATATATTCAGTTTGATTAAGTCAATATCAAAATCTCTGCCTATATCCGCTCCACTGGTCAATCAATCCACATTGGATTTTCATTCACACAAAAGGCCCCAATTCGAATAAATAATTGAAATTGATGGCACAAAACTCGACATACGTCAAAAAGTTTCGTACATCTGTCTCAACAATGGTTTTCCTTATGTTCGTTTATTGTTATCTCAAAAAGAAAAAAAATTTGTGTTAAATCTTTTCAACAGAAAACTCCGCAAATGCAATTTATTCTGAATTACAGTATATTAAGAAGCATCTCTTTAAGAGAAAATCTCTCTCGATAAGGGAAATGAACGCAATGAAGATAAAACATAATGAAGATTTTAAAGTTCACAAATTCTGAAATAAATTACTGTTTATTGAATAGAATGTACAAAGTTCACAAATTCTGTTTAGGATTTAAAACTGCTGGGATATCTTGAAAATTCCGAGTGTTTTTCTCATAAGTTATTGAGTGAAGGTAATAAATTTTAGATAGTAGCCTTATACCGAGGGCCGTCTTAAGAGCACTATGAAGCCCCCGGGCCAAGGGATTTTTCTAAGGTCCTACCAAGAAAATTAACGTGCATGCTTTTCGAACATTTCGACTCTACCTCATTTTTGGGAGATCTCTCTTCCCCCCGGACAGTACCCGGTTGGGGTCATACGTCAAGACGCGGCACTACTTATACCTATATTCTTCGAAATATCCAAATTTTTAAACCCATGACTTTAAGTTACTGTAATTTCTGAAAGGGGCACGGAATCACCGTAATCACCACACTCACGAAAAATTGCCCAATTGAAATCTCGAACTGTTCAGAAACGAAGCATTGCACGTAAGCAACGCATTTATGAGACGTCTTGATGATACAGTATGGTGAGAAAAAGAAAAATATTTTGACGTGTTCATTTTACTTCAAATAGACTCTATCTCTCTCTACTGCAGCGTTTCTCAACCTTTCTGAAAACAAGAACCAATAAAATTTCAGAAACAATTTGACGGACCAACTGTAATTTTAGTTGCTCCCCCCGAATTTTGGTTGTTCAGATTTTTTTTGTGCATTTGTCCCGTTTTTTCAACGTTACTTATTTGAATTCGTAATATTTACTGAGAAGTCGTGGAAACACAGCGTCTTCATAATGTAAATTATGCTATGATAATTCTGGAAAAAATTATAAATATTCATCTCACACATTTGTCAGGGTTAGTGTTTTTTTCCGCAATTTTCCATCTATTTTAATTTCGACTGCTGATTGTGCCAACTTCTGACAACGTTTTTGATGACAATTGGCGATGTGTTCCGTATTTTACGGATTATTTTATTTGAGATCCCAGCTTACCGTATTTTTTTTCAATGAAATATTGTCACGATATCACGTGAATAATTTTTTTCATGAAATGCATTTTTGTTTTCTGTGATTTGCAGCAGCCTTTTA
Source organism: Pholcus phalangioides (assembly GCF_987345545.1). NCBI lineage: Eukaryota > Metazoa > Arthropoda > Arachnida > Araneae > Pholcidae > Pholcus > Pholcus phalangioides. The sequence goes on from NW_028301597.1 coordinate 30,319,457, forward strand.
TTTCTCCCACCCTTCAGCAATTTCAGCAGTAATTAGCACATTGCATTCAAGAAAATAAAAATTGAATTTTTTGGGAAAATTTTGTGATGTCCCATACTTGGGATGGCAATTTCCTACATTTTTCTCGATGATATATGGTAAACTTAAGTATCGAAAGTACCATTTTTAAGCAGAATCCCCCCCCTTAATGATCACCTTTCTTTTACGGCCAAATAATAACTTCCCCTTAAACAATAAGAGTATGAATTACAAACCCCTCCTTAACGGTCACCACTCTTTTACGGAAGAATTTTTTGGCCATCTGGTGTCCGTAAAAAAGTGGGGGAGGGGGGTGTTTTACTTTATTATTAATAACAATTACTGAATAATTTTTCATTCAGTTAGAATTAAATTATCAAGTCTGCTTGCGGGCCACCTATGTCATCGTCACGAAGCACCTCTGGTCCACAGACCCTAGGTTGAGAAACGCTGAGCTACTTATTGTATAGACATCGGGATGGAATCCGGAGTGAAATCTGATAATTCAAAAGTAATTTCTATTATATATATCCGTATGTAGACGTATGTAGACGGTGCGTAGGATGTCTTCAAATAAAATCGCATTTTAATTGCAAAGAAAGAACGGAATTATATGTATCGCAAATATACATCAAAAATAGAATGCTTAAACACCGGAATACGCGGTGCTTTTTTTTTCAGAAACATTATAGTACGTTTCTGGCAAATTGCGAAGTTCGGTCGTCTTAGAATTAACTTAGCTAATTTTATGACAAAAAAATGTAATCTATACTTGAAAAAGCATAGTTTCCCCAAACTTTTTCGTTCACACGCACACTAAATCACACCCTTTTCTTCAGAATTTTTTTTTTCTCGCATAGCCCTCCAACTGAAGCATGCCCACATGATCCTATGTTATACCCGTAGCTTCCATCACCCACCGGGGGTGATGCTGCCCACTTTGGGAAACACTGCTTTAAAAGTATAAAGTTTTTTGACCGCATCACACTTCAGCGAAGGGTTTTAAATATCTAAAGACTTTTGAACGGAACAAATTAAAATGAGATGGCGAATGCGGCAAAACATTCCAGCCGATCGCATGAAATTTTTTTGGCTGATCAAAACCTTGAAATGGATTTTTGCGGAGCGTTTCAGATTTAAGTGACGCATCGCCCATTACATTTACGCATTCCTTGACATTTTATCAAATTTTGGTGAATCGTACGATATGAACTAATCTTATAAAGTTTTGAGTGATAAATATTTTTGGATTTTCTTCGATTTCCGTCTTTAACTACCGACGGTACTTCGAAATACCAGATTAAATAATTTGGTATGTACTAATTATGTGAAAAAATGTCTATTTTTCATTATTTTGTCTTCAATTGGAACTTGAATGACTTACAAAATAATTTACGTGATAATTATTTATTATTCGTTCATTTTATTTATATTTATTATCATTTCCTTATTCTACTTTTTCATAATGTGCTAGATAAATGGTTTAGACTGCAATGCTATTCACACTCTGATTCCCGTCATCTGACTCAAATTGTTAGGTTTAAAATTTCGCGAAACCATATAAAGCATCCATGTTTAGTTTAATGGAATAAAAAAAGACACAACAAGCAGCAGAACGCTACAAACTACAGAAATGACCCAGAACTATCGAGTCGAACTAATATTCATTTAATCACTATTATCAATATTTTTTCTTTTGCTCATAGAGAAAAGAAATGAATTTTCTAAAAAAAACACGAAAAAATTCTCTACTAAATTTTAATAAGATTATATATAGGTAATTGTGTAATGGTTATATGTAAACCAAAATTTCGAATGACGCTCAGACACCCAGTCTGTTTGCCAAACGACAGAAGTGTTAGGCCTTTTGACGAGTACAAGGTACATCAGTGATTTTGGAAAATCACTTCCAACAAGCGATTTAGTATTTTGCATTTTTGTTAAATAAAAATAGAGAATTTTAAATTGAAATCGGGATCATCATTTTCCCAAGAACCAATTCTCATTCAATTTCATTCGCGGGAAGTTCCTTGTCGTTTACAATGTAAACACAAGATAACAATCAATAAATATGCAGCCCACAACAGGTCAGTAGGCTATATTAAGATGCCAAGGACTTGTAATCAGTGGTTACAGTTCTGGGAATAGAAAACAAAAGCAGTCTATATTACAAGAATAGGCTACTATATTTGATCTGCAAATTCTCATTAGTTAAAAATATTCATATTTCATTACTTCTAATAATATCGGTGTTCGGGATCATGGGCCACATCAGCGTGCGCTCCACAAGTGTTACATTTATCAATAGGATCAATAAGCCTACTGTAGTCTGTGGAACTGTTTGCGTACAATGTGGAGAAAAAAGGCACATTAGAGAAAAATTAACTGAAAAATCGAATCAAATGCATCAATTGTGTATATAAATGCCTTGGAGTCAAATAATGTTGGAGTCGAAATTTGTAGTGATGAAGGAAAGTGTGCAAGGTATCTCGAAGAAATAGGAATTTTATTACTGTGTGTGTTTTTCCCGTAACGAAGCCATGGCTTACGTGTGTAGCTTTTAGAGTTTATTTTTAGCTCTAACGGCTAAATAGTTTCGAAGTCGCCGCCCATCAAGTGACTTTTTTCCGGGATTCCAATAAATTTTTATTACCAGACTATGTTTATGATGACGGCATGTTTAACACTTAACTGTGGAATGTGTTTCGAAAAAATGCATCCAGAATTGAAGTATTTTTTCCCCGGTTTAATTTTCGAGCATTATATCAATAAAAAAAGGAAAACAAACTCAATTTTACCTTCAAGGTGAAAAGAATTCGTCACAAAATAGAAAAAAAAAATCGTCTAATCACTAACATTGCACTTTTCAGTTTCCCGAATCCAGTTCGGGCGACACAGGTAAGAGGTTAAATCAAAGAAAATAGGAAGCAAGTGAAGCATGTATGGTTGAGTTTTTTTAAGTGTTTTGAGAAAAATAACATGCGGCATGTACAAAGCGGCAGCATATAAAAAAGTCGTGACTTTTTTTACGAAAATTTTTTATCTTTCTCTCGGGCTATTTTTCGGATTATTTACCAGACATTACGGTAACTATTAAGTTCTAAATTATATTCCTAGTTTTTAGAACGGAAAAACTTTGTTAATTAGTGGAAAATATCTCTAAATGGTTAAATATAGTTTCTCAATATCTTTATTTATACGCGTACAATAACACATTGATGTTTTAAATATTTAACTTTTCTGAAGTTTATGTACCGTAATTTCGTGAGTGTAATTAATCCACGTAATCTGCAGATGCCGCTTCCAATACTTCATTAAAAAAAATTCATTGTATATTCCGCAATGTCGTATTTCGCATCGTATATCCGCCTGAGAAAATTTCATTCTTCAACAATGAAATCTTAAGGAATTGTTTGTCACATTTTTGTAGGGGAAATATCTTAATTTCTCTACTCACATCTACATGAAATAGTTCTTAGTCCTTGCAGCTAATTCAAAGCCTCAGCCAAATTCAATGAATTTTTTTTCTTGCATTTTATGCCCATTATAATCTCTCAGAAAAGGAAAAAGCCGCAGATAAAACGCAGTGTCATCTGGGGCGTACGCAAGATCGACTTTTGTGGAGGGCACAAAATTTTTCTTCCCGAGAAATTTTGAGTTCTTCAAAAAGCATTTAAATTGACAGAAATTAGTTAAAATAACATACGACCGTTTTTTCTTAACCTCGATATTTTAATTTTCTTACCAAAATTAGTAAACTTCTTTTTAACTTTTGGTCGACTTGGGAGGGGGTAGGCATGGACCCCCCTATGCACCCCCCACTGAATGTCATGTAATCCGCACTAAGAAAATCTGAGGGTTTTTTGTAGCGTACGCAAGAAAATGCGATAATTCGATGTTTTAACTGGTTTTTTTTTTGTTTTTTTTTTATACATCAATGCCCTATTATTAGTCTATTCTGGCCAATGCAAAAATAAGATCATTTCATTATTAAAAAAACACTTCAGAAGCATGTTTACCGGTTGGGCAAAAGACGAGATTTTAGAGATATTCCCGATAATCCGCGTTTCAGGATTTTCTTGGTCGCTACGACTTCGTCAAACCTTTAAGTTTACCGTGTGCCTGCAAAAGTCATTGCTTATTTATTATTTCATGAGTTATTCATTGAATATTCAACAGGTTATCAATAGTTTTGTAAAAAACAGAGAGGGAAAAAGCAATCCAAATAACGTAACAATGCATTTCAAAAATACCTTTACAATTATTCACATAATCATTTCTTTTAACCCTGTATGGTCCAATGCACATTCGAATATCATTGGCAAAAAGTCGTACATAGTTAAAAAAAACTCATTATACCTATTTCTTTTCTCAATTTGTTTGGTATTTTCAAAAGTAGTAGGCCTACATCTTTTTAAGTGTCATTTCTATATACAAAATACGGCTGTACAGTATATAAGCACAATAGGCTACTTTCTTTATCTGGAAAGATTTCATTCTTTGCCGGTGTCATTTTTTGAGAGCTGCTGAAATTTTACGAGTTCGGTGATTTATGAAATCACACCAAATTGAAAGATTTGGAGATGGAATTCGAATAAGCAATAATTTTATCTTGCTAAGCAAGATTTTATCTATTTACAGATAATAGTAAAATAGCAAACTGTATATTTTACCCTTAATTTACCATTTTATCTTATTAGTTAATTATTACCATCTTATTAGTTAAATTGCTGTGTTGAGATCTCGGCATACTGTTCCAACTAAAAATGTGCTAACAGCACCCATTCACACCCGTTATTATGAAAAAAAAAATTCAATATGTTTTCATGCCGGGTGAACCATAGAGGGTAAGTGAGGACCAATCACGTCCATCCATCAACAATTCTTTACCAACAAAAATCAATCTCCTAAGACGGCCGGAAATAAGACGCTTTAAACCTTTGCATTTGCGATCGAATTGCCATCAACAGAGTCGGGCAACCCAATCGTAATTCCCAATTCCCATCTAATTGGCAGGGATCGAAAGACGAAACCCGAACGATTCGCCAAGCTCTTGAGAGTCCAATAAACCCAGCCAACAGCGTATAAATAGGTCTTGGAACAGCTAGCCCATATCGATCGACGAGAAAGCCTCTCTCTAGCGCGTAATAGAAAAGATCAACGAAGGAAACGAAACAGCCACGTTTCCAGAATTTTCTAAAATAAATAGGAAAAACCAAACCGGAAGAGAGAAAATTACTTTTTCCATCGGATATTTTATTTTCAATTTTTCTAAAGATCTTAGGAAGAGAGAACACAACCCCGCCCGTGAAATAAAAGTAATGTTTTAAATTTTTCTGCTAAGTGCACACCAGGTTTACCAATCTTGCTCTAGGAGGGTGCGGGCCGCGGACCAAATGTGGCCCGCTAAGGGGGTTCCATCCGGCCCACGAAAGTTTTTCTGATAGAAAAGTATCAATATAAACAACACGATAAATTCCTAGGCTGACTATATTTCCCGCATGAAAATACGGGAAATCGATTTTCATACGGGATATCACATATTAACGCAAAAAATTGCAAGTGAAGTTGGCAATTTGAGCCAAAAAAACTATCAAAGAGGCGAGCAAAGTTACCAATTACCCGTTAAAAAAAGGCATGTAAAGTTGCCAATAACCCGTTAAAAAAAGGCAAAAGTCAAGTAAAGTTGTCATCTATCGCTAAGATTGCTGGAAAATCGCCAACGATAGGAAATAGAAAACTACCGCGAGAGAGTCGCAATGTCTAAAAAATCTACCAAAAAACGTATATGTTTGACAAATATGTGAGATGAATATGACTATAACTAATCATGATGGAGTTATAATTGTCATAATATAATTCATAAATCGTGAAAACAATCTCAGTTCTTCAAATATTCAAGTTGAAATTGAAGGGGGAAAACGGGACATTTAAAAAAAAAAAAGTTTTAACGGCCACAAAACTATAGAGATGTCCCGTAAAATGTGGGTTGTATGGTCTCCGATAGATACAAATTTCTGTCAGACCAGACACGGCCCGGGCCCTGTCCCTTCCGGGATGTAAGCCCTTTACCCGTATGGAGATGCACATTTCGGGCCCGCGAGTGGCAAAAATACCACATATCTGGCCCGCGGACTGGAAAGGTTGTGCACCTCTGCTTAAGAGGAAACGGTAAAAGGAAATGCAATCTTTCACGTGTAAAATTATTTTACAATGGAATCCATCATGAATAAATGATAATAGACTTCTTTGTTATTTCCGAATTTCATCGATAACGATCAATATATATCGAATAAAAACAAAAGTGGGAAGAGAGTGGGTGTCGGTAATCGATAAAAAGCGAAATAAATATTAATATGATAGATATGTACATATGTGGTGTGTGGAAGCATATTTTTGTCACGCGTCGGCCACGCTTTTTCTTTGCGTATCATTAACCTCGTTTCAATGATCGTCGCGTGCTTATTTTATTTATGGAAGTGACGGGGAAAAAAAAAGAAGTGTTATATGGTGTTATTACATGTTTGGTTGGGCCGACGTGTGTCACGGCAACGGCCTATTTTTTTTTTTTTTTTCTCGAGCTGTTGCCTTCCAGCAGAGTTTTAGGTCGACGAAAATAATAATAATAATATGAGGCTCGATTCGTAGCGAAGGTTTTGATTTTCTATCCGCTTAGGGCGAATGGACGCGGAAATGGAGGATTAAATTAAATATGAACCAATATTTATTCGATTTAGTTGTTGTTTTTTTTATCAATTCAGCGTGTGTTGACGTTTCATCTGTTTTTTCCTATCGCGTTATAGCGTTTTATTTTCGCAGTTTTTAAAATAAAAGCCTGACACCGTGTTTACAGCAACTACTAAATTTTAGCTCACTAAAAAAGTTTTTGTGATGCGATTACTTTTTTTTTACCATACTTCTACAAAATTAATATTACACATTTTCCATTCTATACGGCCAGAATTACACTATAAAATTTTTTTCATAAAACTTGAAAAAATACAACGAATTAAGAAAGTGCGAACGAATGTAACCGATACCCTGCTCTGACTGGTTGCATTTTTCAAATTTTGAGAAAGATCTTTTATAAAATTTCTATAGTGTAAGGCCGGTATTACACTATAGAAGTTTGATAAAAGTCCTTTTGTAAAACTTGAAAAATACAACAAATAAGCGCATCGATTACATTCGAGCGAATGTAACCAATAGGCTTATCGGCTGTTTCTTCACACAAGTTTTCTAAAAGATCTTTTATCAAACTTTCATAGTGTCATCCCAGTCCAAGGCGGAATAGCACTATAAAAGTGCTTTATAAAACTTGACAAAAAAATGCAACCAACCTCAAAAAGGTCTCTTTGCATTCTTCCGCTTTTCCGGAGCCTAGTTCGTCCTGTAAACGTCCTGTAGTCTGTTCGTAATGTAACATACGAGTTTTATTACCCATAGGTTACATTCGAGCAAATGCAATTGATAATGTTATTGGTTGAATTTTTCAAATTTTATAAAAGAACTTTTAGAAAACTGTTATAGTGTAATCCCGGTTTTATATTTATTTTTGCTAGGCCGGGATTATACTATAAAACTATTATAAAAGTTATTTTATAAAATTTGGAAATACAACCAATAAGTAGATCGGTTACATTCGAGCAAATATAACCAATAGGCTTGTTGGCTGTTTTATGAAAGATCTTTTATTATACTTTTATAGTGTAATCCAGGCCGTACACAATACGCGATCGATATTCGCATCCGTTACATTTGAGCAAATGTAACCGATGCACTTATTTGTTGTTTTTTAAAGTTTTGTAAAACATCTTTCATTAATTTTTTCTATAAAAGTTTGATAAAATCCCTTTTATAAAATTTGAAAAATCCAACCAATAAAGCTCATAGATTACGGCTAATCAAATATCGGTTTGATTTGTACAAATGCAGCCAATAATCTTATTGTTTGAATTTTTCTAATTTTAAAAAAGCTCTTTTAAAAAACCTTTATAGTGTAATCCCGGCCTTTTATATTTTTGCTTTTTTCTAATATTTAATTTGTGTTTAAAAATATTAAAATTGTATTTTTTTTTTGATTAAAACTTTTTTTGATAATTATATTCCAGTCTAGCTAGTGTTTCATCCAATGATACAAGGATTGTCTGAAAAATTATTTGGGAAGTGAATTCAAGATTTAAAGCTTTATAATAGTGCATTTTCCAGCCATTATTCAGTGATATTTTAAGCAAATAGTTGTGGAAAATTGTTACGTGCTAAAAGTAAATAGGTGTTCCTCTTAGAAATATACGACCGAAAATACATCAGTAACAGTTGAAAGAAAATTTTTTTGTAACAAAAATGTCGCCACAAAAGAAAACAGAAACTAGTTTTTGGCTCACTAAAAAAATTATGACGCAATTGTATATTCTTAACCATTTTTTTATTTTCACAAATATATAATTTCTATTATTTTTTCCATTATTAAAGGCCTATTTATTTTTGTGATTGAACGTTTCTTATTTTTTTTTTTAATTTGAAAATCTTAGAACTCAACCTTGAATTTTTTATAAAAATTAATTTATCTTTTTGTTGCTAGTTTTTAACCGAAAGCTCACGGTGATAGAAATATTTTTAAAAAATTGTTTGGGAAGCCAATTTTCAGGATTTAAAGTTTTATAATGCATTTTCTAGTAATTTAATGAACAGGCGAATATATATATATTAAAGCGACTTTTCGTTAAAAAGCCTTACTTGATGAAGAAAAACGGGAGTTATATCAGAAATATATATGCTGCAAAAAATACACCAGGTACCGTCAATTGATTCCAGACAATTTTTTATAACTTTCTATTACATTTTAAACAATTAAACTTATTTACGACATAGTTTTTTTGCGTGTCTTAAAATTCTTAAAAATTTGTCTTAGAATTCTACTTGTATTTTTCATAATGATGTATTTTTCATCATAATAATTCTGTGGTTTTTGGTCAGAACATGATAACTCCAAAATCACATTTTTGAGATATAAGCATTTTCATTGTCATTTAAAAATCAGAAATAAAGCTTACACACAAATGCTAATGAAAATATCATACGTCAGCATCTTGTTTAGCCGTACGGTGCGTATTTGTGAATTTATCTCACTTCTAATTAGTTATAATTAGCAAGACTTACTAGTAGATAAAAAAGCCATTTTTTGGAGATGTCATGTTCTGACCAAACACCACAGAATTTAATTCATCTTTTGTCGGTGCTAGTTTTTTTCTTATCAAAAGCTATCAGTGATGCAAAAATTATATGAAGAATTATTTGAGAATTCAATTCAAGATTTAGACGTTTATAATAATGCGTTTTCTAGCCATTCTTTTGTGATATTAAAAGCAAATTTTTGTGAAAAAGCCATACGTGTAGAAGGAAAATAGAAGTTATAATAGGAATATTCGGCTAAACATACGTCAGGAACCGTCATTAGATTCCAGATAACCTTTTATAACTAGGAATTTACAGCCCCATATGAATGTTGCGGCAAATAGAATCTGCTAATTTTTGGTTCATTTAAAATTTTTTGATACAATAATTTTTTCGCCATATTTCTAAGCATAATTTCTATCACATTTTAGATCATTATATCTGTTTTTATCATTGTTAGTTTTTTTAAATATTTTGAAAATTTTTTTAAATTCTACTTCTATTTTTCCGATTCGAGTCGTTTTAAAAATAATTTCTATTTTCCACAATGGTGGTTTTTTGCCGAAAGTTATCCAAATGATACAAATATTTTTGAAAAATTACTTTGGAAGTCGATCCAGAATTTAAAAATTTATAATAATGTATTTTCTAGGAATTTACTGAGTAATATTAATACAAAATTTTGTGGGAAATCCTAACATGACGGAGGGAAATGGAAGTTTATTAGAAATATGCGACCAAAAATATACCATGAACCCCCATCAATAGATTCCAGATAATTTTTCACAACCTGAAATTTGCAATCCTGCATAAATGTTGCCGCAAAAAAGGAAACAGAAACTATTAATTTTTGTTTCATTAAAAATGTTTTTGACCCAGTTATTTTCTTTAGCATATTTTTAACACAAATTCTGTTACCTTTTATATTATTACATTATTACTTATACATTTACTTTCTTCATTTACTTCGAAATCTTCAAATTCATTCAACCTCGAAGTTTTAATAACTAAATTGTTATAACAATTAATTTATCTATTCGTGATGCTTGTTTTTTTTACCAAAAACTATCCAGTATATAAGTATTGTATGAAAAATTATTTGGGAAGTCAATTCAAGATTTAAAGATTTATGATAATACATTTTCTAACTATTTTTCAGCAATATCATAAGCAAATTTTTGTGGGAAATGCTTACGTTATATTTAGAAATTATGCGGAGTTATATTAGAAATATTCGGCCAAAAATACATTAGAAGCTGTTAATAGATTACAGATAATCTTTTGCAATCTTTGGCACTATCTTGTATAAATATTGTCGCAAATGCAAACAGAGACTATGAATTTTTGATTCACTGAAAATGTTTTTCAGAAAATTTTGCTCTCACCATAGTTTTAAACATTATTTCTCTACTAAATTTTATATCATCGCTTTTTTCCCCCATAATTAGCTTTTTAAATATTGCTTTTATATTTCAAAATCTTAGGATTCCAATTCGAATTTTTAATAATTTAAAATCGGTATAAATTTATTTTTCTATTCTCTATATGCTTTTTTTTTTTTTGCCGAAAGCTATCAAATGATGCAAGAATTATACGAAAAATTATTTGGTAAGTAGATTCAAGATTTAAAGGTTTATAATGTTGCATCATTAAATTATAAGAATATAAGCACATTTTTATGGATGTTAATAGATTCCAGATAACTTTTCATAACTTGGAATCTACAGGCCTGTATAAATATTTTCACAAAAGCAAACCTTGCGCATGCGAGACGACAATTTTTATGTTGATTTAAAAGTGGTTTGTATAATGATAAATCATGGTGTTAATGTTTCTTGGATCGCATTCAAGGTACTTTTGAACCGCAACTTTCATAACTAAAGGGCTTGCTCCAAAAATGAAGTCAGCTCCGATTTCTGCCACCCTTTTTTACTTCTAACTGTAAAAAATTTTGTTGACGCGTTTCGACATTCAAAAATTTCGTTTTTTTTTCTCTACTACCAATGAGAGTCACGAGCACCCATTTATGTCCATCGCCAGAAGAGCACCCATATGGCAACTCTGATCTTGAACTGGGACCAACAATCTGGAAAAACGACGCGCCAGCGAAAATCGTCTCCTGCCGAGAAGTTATAGCGACATATTATAGGATGTGTTATGCTTATATGCAGGGCCGTAACTAGAGGGGGGCAGGGGGAACAACTGCCCCGGCTGGCAGAATTTGAGGGGCGGCAGTTTTTGGTGGGATCAAAGAACATTAAAAAATTAACTAATTTTGAAGTCGTGGGGACGGCAAAATAATGTTTGCCCCAGGCGGCAAAAATTCTAATTACGACCCTCTTTATATGTGCATGAAAAGGCAGAATCTGTGCCATAATGTTTCCGCTTTAAAACTGCTTCAAAATTTTCGGATATGCACCCCTGTTTTCGTTAGAATTTCTATCCTAAAATAATAGGACTAACGTTAAAGAAAACTGCATCGCACCTCATCATCATTTGAAGTTAAATGTAAGAGATGACAAATGTTTTTCGTCTCATTTTCCAAGTTACTTTTCTACTGGAAACTTTTTGTAGTAGCCTATAGGCTTAATGGATAGTTTTAAAAATAAAATTTTTTAATTTGTTAATTTAATTACATAGAGTGAATTATTTGATGAATTACGATGGCCAATAAAGGGTAAAATATACAGGTTTTTTAATATATTTTACTGTTACATATAAACTGATAAAAGATCTTGATAAGTTGAATAGCTGTTGTTCCGAATTTTATTTCGAATTTCCTGAATTTTTGGCGCAATTTTATATTTTTTTTGAACCCGTAAGTGTTCAGTAGCTCTCAAAAAAAAATGACATCGACGAGGAATGTGAACTCTTTCTAGATAAAATAAGTATTGCACTTAGATAGCCGTATTTTTTACTGAAATGACTCTAAAAGATGTAGGCTACTTTCTAAAAATATCGAAAAAAAATGGTGTGATGGGATGTTTATTGCAAATTTTACACCAAACCGAAGGGGATTAATAAAAACTACGAGGCGGGATGAAATTATTTGGCGTAAAGAAATAAATGTCTATTGGCGTTCAAAATATATTTATTTCTAAATGTTTCATTACTCTCACGGTAAATATCGAAATTATCTGATATTTTAAGTGGAATTAATTTTATCATTAATAATGTTATTTTATCATTACACTTCGATATCTCCTTGAGATGGGCAGCGGGGACGTGTCCGGTCCTTCAGCGTTGAATGGTAAATAACAGCTTAGCTTATAATTTTCTCCTATCACTACAATTATTCGTCCAAATAGTTTCAATAGTCCTGATATTATCTGAATAACCAACGTGAATTAGCGGAAAATTCAATCAATATCCAAGTGCATTAATATACTAAACAGAACTTCCTCTTCCAAACCAGATCATGGCCCATGGACCTGGGCCATCTGGAAAATGTGCGTGTACATGTTGTGTGAGAACTTAATGCGAAGTTTTTATCACCTACGAAAAGATGTTTTCTTCCTGAAGGCGAAAATGTGACTCCAGAATGACAATGTCGGAGTATATTTGTTTAAAACTATTGAAAAGCACATGAGCCATCATTCCGACGCGTAGATTGCCATTCACCAAGTAAAACCGATCGAGATCAAATCAAAAACGGACAAAATGCAATTGAGAGGTTTCAAACTTATTATAGAGCTATTCAAATATTATTTCTGGATTCACCAGGTGTGAGGAAATATTGAGAATTTGACCAAAAAATAAAGTAGAGATAACATTGTGGGTTGATTTCAAGTTTCAAAGCACGTGACTTTCTTCCGACTTTCTTCTCGGGGAGTTACAAAACAAAAAAGAACCGACATAATGGCAATAAAATTTCATAAATTTTATCACTTTACTAAAATTTCAATCACGAATATGCATGACAGACAATTTCAGTGGCACAATTTTATGTGGATGCAGCCCACTCATAACTTCAGGCCTTCTCCGCCATATGGTGGAGAAGAAAAGAAGGAAGAAACAGGAAGGAAAACACACAGAAAAATAAAAGCAAGAAGGCCACCAAATTCTCCATGTGTGGAAATGTACCATGCGGATCTGTCACTAAACCGAATGACTTTTTAGTGTAATGATTGAATAATTGTACCGTTGTAGGCCTGTTGCTCTCTGTGATGAGGCTCTTTAACAGGGAGATCGGCTCACATTCACGCCTAGTTGGAAAGCACAGAAAACCAACTTCAGCCGACCACCAATGTGGCAAACGGTGGGGTTCGAACCCAGCTCCTCGCGATGCCAGTCCATCATCACCACAGCGGCTACGCTAAATATAACCCGAATTTCATACTAAAAATGATTTTCAATAATCAATATGAAGACACTATTCATGATTTAAAATTACAAGTACCAAATTGACTTAAAATCAAGAAAATAAACACGAAGGACTTCAAAGTTTTATGTGTAGCACCTCAATTTAATATTCTCCTTAAAAGGCTTTTTTCCGAACATAATTAGCTTTAAAACTGTCCGTTTTTTTAGATGAACTGCAGTTATAAATGGTTTTCATACACATAATTGGAATGGAAAACACCAAAGAATGGCATTGAAAATCTGCAAAGTAAGGAGTTGAAAGGCTATTGTGTGTGCATATAATCGATTAGTTACCTCTCTCAATAGTGATAAAAGGGTTTCTCTAGAGAGAGTGAAAGTGGGCGTTCGTTTGACTTTTGTGACGGTACAAGCACACAAAAGACACGCTCTCTCTCTCTCACCGAGGGTTTCTTTCATGTTCAAGTTCAATACTACGATTCTTCTCATGCGTAAGTACCAGGACAAGTTATAAAAGAAGTCAGCTGCCGCACAGAGATCTTTTTTTCACTTATCGTCTTTTGACAATCGCATTGTCCGAGCAAGAGAAATCGAGAAATAAATCGTAGTAGTGAAAAATCCATTAAAAATAAATTATCGGGTTTCTCAACCCCCCCCCCCTTAAAATTAATCATTTGTTTCTCGTATTAATACTAAAATAATATCATATCGATTTTAATTTACAGTTGATCCCGCTTATGAAAGTTTTCCCGCTTAGTATGATTCATTTTCTTGTGTGTGTGTGGTCCTAACTCTAATTCTTATTTAAGATTTCCTGTTTAAAGCGTTTTCCCGCTTACAACGTTTTTTACACGAGAGTTCTTTGGAAAGCGCTATAAATGAGATCCACACTGTATTCTAGTGTTTCTCAACCTATGGTCTGCGGCAATGGCGGTCCGCAGGTACACTTATAATTGATATTAATAATATCCCCATATGGGTTCTTCAAATGAAATTATACCTTCACTAAGTTCAGCATTCATAAACGGGGGCAGGGCCGTAACTAGTGGGTGAGGCACGCGGGGGGGGGCTTGAAGGAGGACTGCCCCGGGAGGAAAAATTTAGGTAGCGGCAATTTTAGGTGAGAGCAAAGAGAGCACCATTATAACATTATTGAATTTTAAACTTGTGGGGTCGGCCGAATCATGTTTGCCCCGAGCGGCAAAAATCCTAGTTACTGCCCTGTCGAGGAGAATGCAGAAAATTGCGATCATAAATACGGGATGTCACTAAATTTTGCCCAAAAAACTCAATTTATTGCTTTAAATGCAATTTTATAACTACTGCTAAAATTGCTGAAGGATGTGGAAATACAGAGCTGCTACAAATCGCAGTAAACAAAAATGTATTTCACGAAAAAAATATTCAAATGATCTGATGACCATATTTCATTGAGAAAAATAAAATTCAGTAAACTTGTATGTGTGTGTGGGATCTTAAATAATATTCCGCAAAATACGGGGCATCTCCAGTTGTCATCAAAAACCTTGTCAGAAGTGGGCACAATCACTAATTGTAATTAAAACTTGAGGGCGAAACTTTAAACCTGACAAATGTGAGAGAGGTGAATATTTTTAGTTTTCGCCATAATTATCATAAAAAAAAAAACCTTATATTATGAAAACATCGTATATATATTCCCGAATTCATTTAATTTTTTTCATATTCCAACAAATATCGTTGAAAAAACGGAACAAATGTGTAAAAAAAATTATCGGAACAACAAAAACTACAGGAATGTCCCGTAATAAGGGACACAAGTGGTCCGTCGAATTGTTCGTCATTTTACTGGTCCTTGTCTTCAGAAAGGTTCGGAAACACTGCTATATTCTATTTACCTCTAAGAAATAAATTAGTCAAAAAAAAAACAATTTTTTTTTTCACGTACAATAATATGTATTATTAAGTACTATTAATTATATGCTATGTATGAACAAAATATAGCAATCGTAAATCAGTTTCAGTAACGGGTAGCAAATGAAAAGGTGACTAGGGCTAAATATTACAGTCGCAGTTGCAGGTAGTATTTTGTTCAGAGAAGTGTGAGAGACGCGACATGCGAAAACTTCGAGTTAGGGATTTTAATACTAAAATATACGGAAAAAGTTCTGGGGCAGAGGGGAAAACTTCGACTTAAAATTTATTATGTATCGAGTTATCGGAGTTCGATTTATCGCAAATTGACTGTAATTGACGACACGAAGGAAGACGGTGATTTCACAGTAGTCTAATGAGCTAATTAGTTTGGTAAAATTACAGCTTACCCCAGCAATTACGACGACGTAGACTAATATTACCAACAATCTCGAACCGCTATTCAAATACACATCAGTGGAGGTTTACCGTTTGAGAGTTAACCACCAGGCATTGCAATCCTGGTGGATAGTAGGACTGTATGTATAATGCCACCTGAAAGCTTTGCTGAGAAAAATCACAACTGCTCAACTTCACATATTACTTATGCGAGAAACGCATTTAGTCTGATTTATGTATATATTAAAAGATCTGTTTATATAGAATCCCCGGGGAAAAGAATATTTAAAAATGAGAAGAGAAAATTCTGTGTGATATTGGCAAATTGAAAAGAAACGTTTATTACAAGCCATCTAAATAAAATTCAGTTTACGAAATGACATTGTGAGACACATCAAAACGAAATGTCAAAATTAAATAAAAAGCTGCACTAAGAAAAATGAACTAGAGGAATACAGTTTTCTAGAAACTCAGTGCCTTTCTACACGCCACACTTTCGTATAAGCCACACATAATTTTCATTCGAATTAAAACTCACTAACATCGAAGTAAAATAAAATTTTGTGCGTTGAAATTACAGTTCAAATAAGTATTCTTGACGAATTTCATAATATCACAAGATATTGTACATTATTGTTTCAGTAAAAGTTACATTTTTTTTTAAACGGATCAAAAAGAAATACATAAAAAAAATCACACACATCATAGGGAATAATTAGAATTCCTCAAAAAGCCCGAACGTCAAGGGGGAAAAAAACTATTGGCTAGAGTAGCCAGATTATATACAACTGCGAAAACCGGGAAAAATCTCGATAAAAACTTTAAAGTAATACTAATTTCTTGCTTGGTAAAAACCGCGACATCTTGGAAAATATTTCTCAGAGAGAAAATATAATGTCAAATTGCACGGCAATGGGTAAAACTAGCTATTGCTGATGAAGCCTGAACCACGTTACATACATACATACAACACTCGCTGTAAATATGTAATGTCTAAACCGTGTCGGTCTTGGTACGCGGTTTTGTTCAGTTTAGTGTCGAATTGTAAACCTACAATGTAATCGAAATACTATGCAATTACTTTGTATCGGCATTAAGTTATATTTTTGAGACGAATAAAAAAGACTGAATATCGTTCGAGTTTGAGTAAAGCCTAATAGAAAATATGAATTGAAATCTAGCCACCCTATTATTAGATATAATCCAATGGCGGGTTAGAGGCAAGAGGGGTAGGAATAAACTTTTAGAGCAACATAGGCCACGGCTTTATTAGGGAAAATTACGGGATAATATTTCGAAAAAAAGGACAAAATAAGCAAACGAAGTGATGTCCAGAGCAGATTTAAAATTAAACTTAGACCTAGAAACCAAAGTATCTAACATAAAAGAGTCGTTGTGTGTGTGTTTATATTTTATATTTTTTATATTTTATACTTTATATTTTATCATGTGTATATATTGTTTTAAATTTGTGTTAATTGCATTTTTAATTGGGTTGCTGTATTTTTGAAACATATGACAACCATATTTTTATGGGCATCTTTTTATCAGCCACCTCGTTGGGCATTTTGCCTGTTGTGGCGTTGTATTTGTATTTGTGTGTGATAAGATATTTAAGTGGGTTTTATAATGAAATTTTTCAAACATGGTTGAGCGTAAAGAAATTGGAAATGAAATTTAAAATCAAAATGAAATGAAATAAAGAATGGGGAGCACACACTTATAAAAAAATATAGTAAATGAAAATTGATGAATTGTTTGCAATTGATATCAAAGTTATGACCGAACAAGTCATTGGATTTACCAACCACGGCTACCGCAAGGTTGGGAATGGCGGGGTTGGGACTGTACTAAAATTAGTAATTGTCCCGTTCGACCAAACGGGACATATGGTCATGCTTTTCGCCTACGGGATTTTTGATTTATTTTTTTTTTAAATATAGCTATCAACTGGCTATTGTTATCAGGAACCTCGAGCCCCGATGTGATCGCAAAGCGGCTTGCACTGTGCGATCAAACTATGGAAGAAATTTTATTGATCACCGAAGAGAAGTGTTTTCTTCATCCAAATTTCTTTTCTCAAGTCACGATCTTGTGATGGAGGAGGTGGTGGTGGTGGCGGCGGCGGAACCGGTGGCTGAATTGATGATGATGGCGATAATGTTTTCATAGCCGAGGATGTTGTTATCTTTGGGAATACGTGCCCCGTCTTCGAGGTCGAACTCAGCTGATCGAATTGCGGAAGAAACTTACTTAACGAGTCACGACCTCGGAAAGTGTTTGCCGTCACTCCCACCGCGAATCCACCACCACCAACACGACGGCCGCAGCAAAGCGAATAACCCAGGCGTGAGTAAAACGACTCCTTGTCCCTGGTGCACAGGTAAGCCGTCTCGAACCCGCGTTTCTTGGCGTACTCTTCAGTTTCTCGCATGAGTCGCCTCCCGAATCCCTTGCCACGATGCTCTTCCGATACGACCACCGAAGATATGAGACAGCCTCGTGGGTCTTCGACTGTTTCGGCTAGACGACTGTGCCCGATCACTTTCGGTGATAATGATGATTCTTCTTCGCTAGATGATGATGATGGCGATATTAAAACGAAAGAGCACGGCAGCTCGTCACAGCTCTTCTCTAAATAATGGATTCGTGCCTCCGGACTGCGTTTCCATTCGATGTTCAGTAAAATCGCGCATTCTTCAGTCAGCTGTGGATGTTCGTGGAGGAGAAGGATGTCGGCCATCTCGTGTTCCTAGAATAAACATTTCAGCTATTAGAAAAATCTAAACAAATCGATTCCACATTTGACTAATACGACAGCTACATCTATTTAATCCTCTATGGACCGATATAAATTTGAATAGGTTATACAAGGTGAAAAAAAGCATTATACCTATTTCTTTTCTCAATTTTTTTTTGATATTTGAGAAAGTAGGCTATATCATTTAGGACGAACGGTATTCATTGGCATGGTTTAAAGTTTAAACTATGATCACAAATCTTTGGTCCGCGACGATGGCTCAGATTGTCCACTGGTAGACTAGATAATTTCATTTTAACTGAATGGAAAATGATTTAATTGTTGTGATTGATATATATATATATATTATTGTTAATACCCACACGGGTTCAAGTAAAAATGAACATAAATGTGACGAAAACATTCAAATCACATGATGAGCATATTTCATAGAGGAAAAATACGGGGAACTGGGATCTTAAATACGGGATGTCGCCAATTGTCACCAAAAACGTTGAAGTAATTCTTCAAAATCATGAATTGTATTTAGAATCGCTGAAAAATTGAGGAATAAACGTTAAACTTGACAAATATGTAAGATGAATATTTGTATTCGCAGCCACGATTATATAATAAGTAATGAAAACGCCGTTTATATATTATCGATTTTAGTAACTATTACAAATTCAAATGAGCATTTGAATTTGCAATTGTCAATTCTGGACAAATGTGTAAAAAAATTCAGAAATTCTTAAAAATAAAGGAATGTCCTGTAATACGGGACCAAAGTGGTCCGTCGAATTTTAACAGACATAACTAGGCCGTAACTAGGATTTTTGCCGCCCCCCACAACTTTAAAATTAGACAATTTTATTACGGTTTTCTTTGCTTCCGCCTACAATTCCCGACCCTTAAATTTTGCCGCAAGGGGCAGTTGTCCCTCCGCCTCTAGTTCCGGCCCTGCATTGTGTCCTTGGGTTCAGAAAGGTTAAGAAACGCTGTTTTAGCGTAATTTCAGTACAAAATAGTACAATCCTTTCTTTTTATCCAAAAAGAGTTGATTGCTTGTCGTTGTCATTTTTCTGAGAACTCATGAAATTTTATGTGCTCTGAGATTTATAAAATCGCCCCAAAAATTGAGAGAATTAGAAATAAAATTTTCAAAGTAACAATTTTTCAATTTTGCTAAGAAAGATTTTATTAGTTCATAAATAACAATCAATAAAAAGAAAACTTATATTTTACCCTTAATTGGCTATTGTAATTAATTACACACAAAATTTACTCTAATTAAATCACTTGATGCATTGATTAAACCAAAAATATGGCAACAGCACCAATTTACATCCGTATTTGTGAAAAAAAATTCAGTACGCATTTAGGAGTAAACCATAGAAGGTTCGATTTTGAACACTAAATTTTACCGTTTTATTGTCTATAAACTAGATATTAACCCTGAATAAAAGCAAGAATTTATGCTTTTCTAAAAAATTCGTTTCTTATAGGAGACCTTGAAATCCCTCCTAAAAAAAGTAGATCTTTAAAAAACATTCCTTGTAAATACAAATACAAATACAAATACAACGCCACAACAGGCAAAATGCCCAACGAGGTGGCTGATAAAAAGATGCCCATAAAAATATGGTTGTCATATGTTTCAAAAATACAGCAACCCAATTAAAAATGCAATTAACACAAATTACAAACAATATATACACATGATAAAATATTATACGATGCCCATAAAGATTAATGTGCTGTATTTGCTGCCAATTACGGCCAAAAAAATTGTCCTAGGCAAGAAGAGTTGCCAATCACAGTAAAACAAATTGTCAGAGGTACGTATTAATTTATGTCATGAATATAATCTTAATTTTTGATTTCAAAAATGCGAATAAACTTGTCTAAAAATAAGGGAAAAAGTGGGACATGAAAAAGTTGGGACGACCCAGAATCACGGGAATCCCATAAAATACCGGTTATATGGTCATCCTATATAAATAACTTCCTGCCGCGAGCGGTAGAATTACTGCATATCCGGCCGGCGGACTCAAAAGTTTGTGCACCCCCTGCATTAGAATGTTTTGCTGCAAATAAATACTTATGAATGCGTTTTATGTTGGCACTAACAACGCGCGCCAATTCAGCGTTTGTCTGTATTTTACCCATACGAATTAACGAATATAGCTCCATATTCTAAAATTTAAAATAGAATTATTCCATTTTTACAACAATTTCTAACTCTATTACATTGCAAAAATTTCTAACACTATTACATTGCAATATTACTTTTAGAAGATCATTGTGGAAATATGTGAAAATCGTACTTTTTCAGTCATTCCGCATGCTTACACACTTTTTGGGCATTCATATGCTTGCACACGCTTTGCATGACATTTTTGATCAATCATGCTCGTGCATGCTCCAGGTCACTCTTTTACTCACTTATGGGATTGCAAACTCTCACTCCACTTTGCTCACTCACACAACTCTCACTTCCACTTCCATGTGAAATTCCCATTTTTACCTCTTCACACTTCATTCACAATTAAACTCTCAGTTCCGACACAAAACGAATTTCTATATTGTGATACGTTTTGCTTGGCGTTCTTGTTATAACCATAATATAACTTAATCTTATAACGGATAATGTTTTCAAAATTGGGAACATCGGTTTCATTAATTGGAAAAAAAAAATTTTTCACCAATAAAGTTGGTTCAGTTTCATATAATAAAGTTTAGTTTTTTTTGTTTTTTTTTTCTCATTCCAATGTAGTTTCTATGGACATGGAGAAGTCCAGGAAATATGTAGGAAATATTTTTTTTCTTCATGAACTTTTCGGTTGATATGCCTAAACTAAATAACCTGGATATTGAAGGACCGGACACACCCCACTTCACATCTCTCAGAGAGATATCCAAGTGTTCCCGAAGGGTGGATGTGTCCGGAAATTTTATTAAATAACAAGTAACATAGAGCTGCTTGCGACGAAAGAAACAAAAGTAAATTGATTAGTGGCTTCAGCAATCATCCATAAAACAGTATCATGTACTTCGAAACATAATTATAGATTTAGGGCAATCGGGCCCAATAACAATGATTAATTTAGAAATCTCGCATATATAATAATAGACGATTGCATCCGTCGATCGTCTCTCGGCACCGGGAGCGTCCTTGTGGTTCGGTGAGCGTCTTGTGTTACTTAATATGTCGACATTCCATTCATGGTTACATGGTCAGTTCAGATTCTTGCAGGCACCGCAACTTACGCTGCTGAGGGGACTGGACGTCCAGCCGTCATAGTGTTCGTTTAGATGAAAGGTCTTCATTCCTCTATTCATGTCACAAAAAGACGCAACTACAATGAGCAGATCTGCTACTTCAGTAGTGTAAAATTTGGAATCACTGTGGCTAATGACCAGAACACAAAAAGAACAGAAAACCTTGTAATTTTGACTTCAAAAACCAAACCCAATTTCGAATAATTTTTAAAAGATGATTCCTTCCGAAATAGTTGTGTCGTAATTTTATTTAATTAAAATATTATGCACAGAAAATACAAAAATACGTCAATAAAAATATATACAGTACATGCATTTTTTTTTTGTAGAGACATGATACATTTGTTACATTAAATGTAATATACAAAATCCTCAATTTCATTTTAGTCTGTACCTTGGACCAGGGCGGTAACTAGAGGGGATGCAACTGCCCTGGGTGGCAAAATTTAGGGGGCGGCTGGGCGGGTTATAGGTGGGAACAAAGAAACCTATTACAAAATTATCGAATTTTAAGGGGGGGGGGGTTGACGGCAAAATAATGTTTGCCCGGACGGCTGAATCATGTTTGCCCCGTGCGGTAAAAATCCTAGTTAAGGCTCTGACCCTGGTATCTATTCTAATTCCCAGAACACATCCACGCAAGAGGAGTTTGTATTTTTCTCTCTCTCTCTCTCGCACAACTCGTGTATTTTTTTAAATTTTTCTTATGAATCTTATATAAGTTGGCTGAAGAAAGGAAATCTTTAAGGAGCTGAACAAGAATCATCAATCTTTTGGTTGCATTCTTGTCTTGAAGCAGGTTTCTTCACTAAAATTGTAAATTACTTGCACTTGAAATTTGTGAAATGGAATTTTTTTCATGTAGCCTACTTTCATGGATCCCGCATTCACATAATTGATTATCTTAAATCGATGCAAGTACGTTGGGAATGGCTCATGCTCTGTTAGGAATAGGACCATTTACAGGCCCTTCCGTTCATTTTAGGTGGAATTTGGAATGTTGTTCTTTTTTTTTCTCCCTGGTTTTTCCATACCATTTCTTCTCTATTGACTCTTCCAGACCTTGTAATCTGCAGAAATACAGTACAAGCGTCTCGCTTTACGCGATTAATTGGTTCCGCGAAATAGTCGCGTAAAGCGAGTTGAATTTAACTCGGGGAAGGTAGGGATGTGGGGATTGGTTTTTTTCAGAAGGGATAAAAAAAGAAATAAACATAATAGCAAAATAATTTTTTTAATGAATTAATTATTATGCAAACTTATGAATAAATCTAATGAACTTAGGCAATATGAATTAATTAAATTACTGTTTCCTCTGTCTTCACTACTTCTGATTGATTCTGGTGGATGTTTTCTTTCTTATTAATTAAACAGTCGAGATTCGGCTAACAAAAAGCATTCATTCTTTGTCTCTTTATAAAAACTTCAGTAGAGAATTCCGAACATTCTTCCGAAAATATGGAAATTCTAATTTCATTAGAACTGCTTTACTCGATAAATATTCTGTTGGAATTGTCAATGTGCCCCCAAACGTTGTTCATCAATGAAATCTGGTGAGTTGTATTTCAGCATTTCTCTCATATTTTTATCTCAGCTACATTATCAAATTCAACGGATTTTGTCATCAATGAATGAAATGTCATGGAAAAAGAATCTATGCCATGTAATTGGAACCACCTCCAATTTGCAAGCCCATTTTCAAGATTAAAGTTAAACTCCAGGCCGAATTTTGCAAATTTTTTACAATTTCTGAAATTAACTTTTCAAAATCGCGTAAAGTGAGGCATACTTGAATAAATATTTGGCTAAAATGGCAAAAATAAAAAAAATCCAAGTTGTCAGACTAACGCTAAATCTTTTTCTAAACCCTTAAGATAAAGATCTGACAATATTGGGAGATCGTCTCAGATATTTCAGCAAGTTTTCCAGGCTTTCCTTGGGATGTTTGCTAATATTACTGTATTTTGTGTCTCCCAGAAAAAAGTTGGCCTGAAGACCTTTCCCCCCACTTCATAATTTGCCCAACTTGAGAACTCATGTTTTCCACAACCTAAGCTTTTCCAAAAGACTGCACTCATTTTCGCGGTATTTTCATGTTCCGATAATTTTTTTCGAAATATTACATTAGATATACAAAATAATAATTAAAAAAAACAGAGTCGGATTTACAAGCATATCCAATTTATTAGGCTGCATACAATAACAGATGCCACCTGCAATTTTGAACTCAAATTTGAATATTATTCATTCAAAATAATTGCCTATAATCCTATATTTTATCATTACTATCGTTGATATATGACCTCAGTTTAATCATTACAAATTTTGTGCAGGCCATAGACCATTATTTATTTTAATTACAACAAAAATTATCAATGCAGTGTTAAATGTCAAGTACAAAGAGTTAATTGGACATCTCTGATCCAAGACAGTTTAATCCTTTTGAAGGTTATTCACACACAAAGAAACAAGGATGAAGGTGTAATTCGAATCTGGAAAATATATGCAAAGTATTCATTGCGTAAATCTAAACCTAATTGAAATAAATCGCAAGTTAGTTCAATGAAACGATCGTTTCTTGATTCACTAGTTAGCATACTTCAAATTACGTGCCTGCGAATCTCTTATAACGAGGCCAAGGTTCTTGCTTTACATATGTAATATTTCTTACTCTTTCTTTTTTATTCTAATATTCACATTCATATGGACCATGACGTTCCGATTCCTTTTTTGCTTCTTATATCATTTATTAGGCAAGTTTTCGGCTCGACAATGCGCCATTAACTGCTCGAGTAATTACAGGGTGTTTCTGCTGAATCGCTTAAAACTCACTTTGGCAAGGCTCGAGCTGATTTTTCTTATTCTTCTTTCCTTTTTTTTTTTTCTTCATCATGGTACTAACTCGAACCTCATACAGACAGAGAGAGAGAGAGAGAGAGAGGTAATAGTGTAATCAGATTATTACTAGCCCACCAACCCGCAAGCAATTTTCGTCGTTGGCCCAATCAAGTAAATTACGAAGCGTTAATGAAACTCGATTCTCCTTCATAAATATTTCATGCAATTTTTTTTATTATTATATTTCCCAACCCCCCCCCCTCTCTCTCTCTCTCTCTCTCTCTCTCTCATGGTACGTAATTATTATATATTAATTTTGGTAATGAGGTCGTGCGGGATATGTAGGCTATTCGAGTCACAGCGATAACGGATATCCCGTTCTTTACGTATACGGATGTCAATTTCTCGACAGGTTAATTTTTTAATAATCATTTGAGTTACAGATTATAAATAAATAAATGAATATGCAGTAGATCCCGCTTATAATGTTTTTTTTTCTTTCAAAAAACCAATCGTGGAAAACGTTTTAAACGGGAAAGCTTAATGAGAAGTATTTGGAGTTTGGATCTTGAAATAAGTCATACTAATCGAAAAAAACGTTCTAAGTAGGGGTGTTATAAGCGGGATCTACTGTATTATTGTATAGCGAGCGGATCCTGCTTATAATGTTCTTTAAAAAAAATAGCATGAAAAAACGTTGTAAGTGGGAAGACGCTTTAAACGGGAAATCTCGATGAGTAGGCTACTACAGCAGTCGAGAGCATGAATGCGAGCCAGTATGCCGTTTGAAGACAGAAAACCTACAACCCGATACTGACATAACATAAAAATTCAAGCATTTACCATCTTTACTTTAAAATATGGAAGACGGATAGAAACACCAG
Organism: Pholcus phalangioides; assembly: GCF_987345545.1. Taxonomy (NCBI): domain Eukaryota; kingdom Metazoa; phylum Arthropoda; class Arachnida; order Araneae; family Pholcidae; genus Pholcus; species Pholcus phalangioides. Next base: position 30,345,005 of record NW_028301597.1, read on the forward strand.
CAAGAACACAAAACAAGCCCACAACACAAATATGTCAGGGCCACACACTTAGAGCACTGGCTCATTCCAGCATGTACCGGTCCGTTACAGAGGAATATATGTACGCGGTACATGTGAGAGCTGGATAAATCTCCAAAAATTTACATGCCCGGTCGGGCATGTAATTTTTGGAGCATATTAATAGATGCCCGAAAAATATCATCTCATTGGATTTACTTACTTGGAAAAATGCTAAAAACACACAAATTCATTTCATTTGCATGAAAAACATTAAGTGATACAATTTTTTTTAAATCGAAATTTCGGAAGAAATACGAAAATTGAAAAGGAATGTGGTCACCAATTAAAAACCTAAAACTAATCGAACCGTTAATTATAATTTTCGAGCTCTTGGCACCAGAAAAAAGAAGTAACCAAGTAACAATTCACCTCGCTCATAGAAAGAATCACCGCCGATTTACGGTACGGGACCGGACTCGAGAAAACGCGGACCTAGAATGTAGAGGCCAGATCATGCAACAGATAAACCGAGGACAAATCCCGATAAAAACAGGAATATAATGTAAATTAACTGATAAAAACCAGGCCATCTTTAGATGAAAAAAAAAACCTAGTCTTCAAGAGATTTCACATTATTGAAATTTCTACATGCGGATTGCACGCCGCTGCGGACATTACGGTGACATTTTTCCTCAAAGTAGCAAAATCCGCATCCGCGGATTATACGCGGGAAATTATGGTAAAGGATTTCGTTATTAATTATTAGTCATTAGAATTTTCCATGTCTATTGGTCGGGATTGCATTATAAAAGTTTGAAATACATTTAAAAGTTTGAAACACATTTAAAAGTTTGAAACACATTTAAAAGTTTGAAACACATTTAAAAGTTTGAAACACATTTAAAAGTTTGAAACACATTCGAGCATATACAACCAATAAACGTATTGGTTAAATTTTTTAAATTTTATAAAAGAAATTTTAAAAAACTTTTATAGTATAATCCCGGTCTATCTAAAAACCGTATCAATCATATTATATTGAACAGCAGCCTACTAATTTCGATCACTTAGAAAAAAACATATTTGAGGCAATGGGGGGGGGGGGGGGAACAGCACATCAATAATTGCGTAATTTCAATGATATTTTAAAAATGTATTAAAATAGACTAGAAACGCTAATCAAAAACAGTTTTATTGCATCGGTTTAACCGATCACCAAATGCAAAAAGATACCGAAAACCCAGAGAATTGAGCGTTTCTGTTTATCACCGAGAAAATCAGAATTATCTAGGCGTCACAGTTGCGCAACTTTTCAGAAGCGTTTTCGCAATACGTGTAGTATTTATTGCGACATCGTCAGGTGACAGAATTATTTGATCATTCTTCATCCACCAGGAAGTCGTTATCCGCTATGGCCCTCTTGGGTGTTGTACTCTACCCACATTTACCGAAGCCCAGGTGATGACATATAAGGCTACACAAGCGAATCTAAAAAATATTCCACGTAAATTTTGAGTCACGCTGTTGTGCAATAGCTTTTATTTATTTATTTGTTGTTGCTTTCGTCGTAGAATTGAGATTTTTCTATTAATAGGCCTATAGTTAAAAATTAGATACTGAGATCTCTCGTGTAAGGTATTTTGTAAACAACGATCGCGAAATCTTTCTGGAATCGATCATAAGTGTCTAGACATGTTATGTTCCAGCCATCAGGCCGGCATTACACTATAAAAGTTTGGTAAAAATACTTTTATAAAACTTGAAAAATGCAACCAATAGGCGGATCAGTGAAGTTTTCCCGAATGTAACAGATGTGCTTATTCGTTGCATTTTTTCAAGGTTTATAAAAGAATTTTTATCAAACTTTTATACTGTAATACCGGCCTTACACAGATTGCTTTAAGGCCGATATTACACTATAAAAGGTTTATAAAACTCTTGACAAATGCAACCAATAACCCTATCGGTTGTTTTTTCTCGAATGTAACTGATAAGCTTGGTTGTATTTTTCAAGTTTTATAAAAGAACTCTTATAAAACTGTATCCTGTATCAGTTAAAAGCTTATCAGTTACACATTCAAGCAAATGTAACCAATAGGCTTATTGGTTGATTTTTTAAGTTTTGTAAAAGATCTTTTACCAAACTTCTACAGTGTAATATTCTATTATAGTTAAAATACTATACACTATATACCAAACTTATGCTATATACACTATAAAATTTTTATAAAACTTCTTTTATAAAACTTGACATGCAATCAGTAAACTTATCGGTTGTATTTGCTCGAATGCAACCAATAAGGTAATCGGTAGTATTTTCTCAAATCTAACTGATAACTCTCTTGGTTGAATTTTTCAAGTTTTACGAATGAACTTTTATGAAACTTTTATAGTGTAATCCCGGTCTGAGGTCGGGATTACATTATAAAAGTTTGATAAAAGTTCTTTCATAGAACTTGAAAAATGCAACCAGTAATCGTACCGGTTACATTCGGGCAAATGCAAACGATAGTCTTATTGGATGCAATTTTTAAGTTTGGTAAAATATCTTTTGCAAAACTGGAAAAAAGCAACCAATAAGCCTGTTGGTTACATTTGCTCGAATATAACTGATATGCTTGTTGGCAGCATTTTTCAAGTTTTGCAAAATAACTTTTATCAAATTCTTATAGTGTAATCACGGCCTAATTAAGGTTTTTGAACTTTTTGCATTGAGAAATCTTTAAAATAGGCTATTTATGATGATGAAGCCGCTCAGGAATAAGATTCTGATTTTCCACTAATCAAAATCAACAAAACCATTAACTTTGCGATCCATGGGTCTACTCGAATTTAAAAATGCTTATTGAGAGAGAATGTTCCTAAATAACCACATACGTTTTTGATATTTTTGAAGTTGTTATTAGTGTGTGTCAACGGCTGGGCCATCGAAGCCTGAGCGTCGAATCAAATAGGCGCTCGAAAGCATTGAAGGCTTGCCATGGTACTGAAGTTATTTTTTTAAGTTGATTCTCCATTTTTTTTCCATTCTTAAATTATTTCGCTCATTAATTTTCTATTTCATATTTAATTTTGGTACTATTTTTCATTAGTTGCGGCATTAGTTTTCATTCGGTCTGGAGTTGTGTTATTTCTTTTATTAATTTGAAATTCTCATCAATTATGAGTCTTTATTAATTTTTATATTTTACTTCTGTGCGCACATGGCAAAATGTAACAAGTCACTTTTTCAAAATTTCACGAGGGCCAATTTGTAAACAATATTCTGCAGAAATGAGATACTGTAGCTTTTTGTCTTATTGCAATTTGCCTCCGTTGGTTCCTCGTAAACCAAAAGAGATGGACGAAATTTTGTCACCTTACAAAATTTTGACGAACGAGAATGCGAACAACTCAGTTTTTTGGGAAAAGTGGCTTGTGACATTTTGCCATCTGAACACAGATTTGATGTTCTCAAATATTTGAATCGATATTTTTCAGCATTTCTGTGCATTCTATAATGATGTTATGCCTTCTTAAATGCCGACTTGCTTAGTGTAATTAACTGTAACGTAGTTATTGCATACGCTACATAGCAAATATTAAGCCGTTATTAGGTACCATGGCACCAACAGTCACTAGGTTGAGGGATCATGAGGCAGATAGACATTATCTATCAAGCTCCTACGCAGTGGTGTGTTTGCGGGGGGGGGGGGCTTAGCGAGCTATATTAAGGGGGGGATTTGAGGAATGATTAACCAAGAAAATTAATAGAATGTGAGAAGGGCGGAAACATTTGTGTACCCTCAATAAATCCGCCTCTGCCCAAAACCTAGTAAAACCTAGGGGCGCGGTAGCCCAGGTCGGTAAGATACTCGCCTAAAGTACCAAAGGATGTTTAGAGGTGTCACGAGTTCGATACCCGGTTCGTCCTTGTCAGAAAACTTTCCTGACACAGGGGTACAACAAAAATGGCGACATGATCGCAGCAAAAATTGCTACCGTAGGGAGTCCCCCATCGAGAGGTTAGCGCACCAACCTCTCGACGAGTATAAAAAACAAGCCTGCCGTTCGGAATCGGCAATAAATTGTAGGTCCCGGTCTAATTAGCCCTCGTGTGCAGGAAATGATCGCGGTGCGACAAAAATGATCAAAAGTAAAACCTAGTGAGTAACCAAAAACCTAGAAAAACCACAACACGCGAATGAGCAAAAGAGTGAAATACAGAGAGCCGGATTAGGTCAGTGAGTGACCTAGAGCCGTGTTTCTCAACCGCCGGGCCCTGATATCATTCATAACGGGTCGCGAGTGATTAGCCGTTTCATTTTTTCTCATTCATTTTCCGTTGGTCGTGTGTTTAACCAGACCTCCAACTCACAAAAATGAATGAAACCGGGCCACGGGCATGAAAAGGTTGAGAACCACTGACTTAGAGCATGTGCAAACGTGTAAATGATCAAAAGCGTGACCCAGGTCAGTGGGCAACCAAAAGAGTGACCTGGAGCGCGTGAAAGCATGTGAGTGATGAAAACAGTGTGCAAGCCTGTTAGCCTGTGAGGCTAAAAGAGTGACTTATAGAGTGTGTGAGCATGGGAGTGACCAAAATAGTGACTTGGAAACACGGGTGGTATACTTGAGGGAGTGGGGAGAGGCCAAGCGGGTGATGAATTCTAGGAAAGAGTCTCAAGAAAACGACTAGAATGGGAGAAGGGCAGCAAAATTCGAGTATCCCCGCCATACGGCAAAACCATAAATGCGCCTCTGCTCTTACGCAGTGAATTTCTTTACATACCGTGTTTTCCTGTGGATATTCCACGGAATGTACGCTAAAAATTGTAATTTAGTACGAATGCCTGTTTTGACCATCGCGTATTATCTGTAGTTTTTTTTAAATAAAATTTTTAAAAACAATTTTGGAAAAGTAGTAAGTAGTGGGACACACACGCGGAACGAAATACGATATTCACATTGGGAAAAATCGAGAAGCTATCCATACTTAGTTGAAGACAACCATAATTTGTAAGAATATTTATTGTATTCATCTCATAGCTCTTTTTAATGAAAATTGTTATTTCCCCCTCGGGGTTTTTGCTGCATTTTTAGATAAAAAAGAGTATTTGACATCCGTATTTTTAGGGGCTTTATTATATTATTATTTATTTATTCATTTATTCCTTAACCACCTCATTAGGCATTTCACCTATGAATTTGTACAGTAGGACCTCCCAAATCTTGAGCCGAAAATTTTTTTTACCTCAACCAGAGACTTTGATGCTTTTTCTTCGCTCAAATAATTCAGTTTTTTGGCTTTTTCTATTACATCGGTCATTTTCTTTCTTTTTTATATACCGTTCCCCCTCTCGGTGCATTGTGCCCCACCGGGGTTGCCGCGCCGTTCACCAACGTATCTTAATGTGATTGGTCAGAAAAAATCAGCTTTCATAAAACTGGCCGATGACGAAATTCGCAACATGAATTTAAATCCAGAGAAGATACTAATTCAGAAAATTCAAACTGGAAGCATAAAGGAGCAAAGCGAGTTCCAGCGAATCAGGTTCTTTCTTCTTTAGATGGTGTACTTGAAGGCCTGGAACATCGAATGATTGCAATCGTGGGAAAAGATTATGACTCTCTATAAAATATTCGAGCAAAGCTAGAAGAAAAATCGAAGGTCATCAAATAGCAGAAAATTACGGATGTGTTTCCAGCAATACTTACTTTTCTATATACAATATAACTCTGAATGCCGGAGGTAAAGGGCACTACGTCCATTTTCGTCATTATTGAAATAACGCTATTAATTTGCAGTACTTTCGTTACACTACACATAGGTACAGGAGAAACTAAGTTCTATTCCAATAAATAACAGATATTCACTTCATGTTTTATAAACATGCGAGCTCCATAGAAAGCCACGCTAAAAACTTTTCAAACAGCTCTCCATCAAAATTTCTTTTTCGGCACATGGTGCCCTTTACCTCCGACCTACAGAACTATTAACGTAATAAATTAGAAATTATAGTTTAAAACTAAAATTATCTGTTATCGCAGTGTTTGCATAATTATATATTGCTTTATTAGTTGTCTTTTCAAAGGCAAATATGAATCAAATTGCTCAAAGAGGTATACAGTATTACTGCTTTAAATAAATTCGGGAAATAAACAAAAGTGGGTCCATAATCTGGAATCACCTAGGTCCCGAGAAGTGCAGATTTGAGAGGTCCTATTGCATTTAAAAGAAGCCCTTTTTTTTCGGGACCAAAAACCTCTTTTATTCCAAAGAATTTTATAAAATCAGTGAATGGAATTTAGCAAATACGGACGGCACATTTCTTTTACTAGTAGTAAAACTCACAATATCTACAGGAGATTACGGAACAATTTTTTATACTCAACATCCAAAATATTGTAAATAACGGGACTGGGAAAAATCTCCAAAAATATTTAAATGCCTGATTTAAAATAATACAATCAATATTTTATATTTTACCATCGGGCATGTGGTTGAAAAAAATAAACTAAATACGAACTTTTTTCTTTATTATTAATTTATTTACTGATTTTTATAGAAAATTATCACTTTTTTGTTGGTTTTCCTGCTGATTTCTATTGATTTTATACGTACGACTGGTTTTTATTTGACATATTAGCCGGAACTCACTGGCAATGTGCACGATTGCAACTACCCATGTATGAAAACTTGCGTTTGCCGCCAGTGATGGCCAGCGACGTCATTTTTACATTTCAATAAATCTCCGGAGTCACCCGAGTTCCCACGGAACACTGTGTTTAAATCACCTCCCGCGATGGAGCTTGCGTGTCTCTCGGTGGGGAAAAAAAAATACAAGCCCAGGAACATGTCGGGCAATTCTCCAGCCCTGGGATATAACATCGAAATGCATTTATTGATCAGCCAACGCGTCAATTTCGTTGAAGGAATCTCAGGAATTCGGAGATAATTCGATTATTCTCGAAGATCTAACACACGAACTTACTCATATATACCAATTTCAAATTTGTCACGCGACTAATCTGTTATGTCGTTTCATTACCCGTAAAATTCTCGAATGTTTCGTCGGATATTTTTGGAAACAAAAAAAAAATCGATTGAAGAAGCTTCGAATGGTTTCTATTCTGTGGACTCAACAACAACAACAACAACGTGGACGAGTCCAAGGAGGAGACTCGTCAATGTGATACGACTCGCTTCGCTATATTTGGCGCGTCGCAGATAGTGCCGCCAAGAAGTCAGTCAGTCAGTCAGTCGTTCCCATATCACCACCACCACCACCATCGCGACGACGATTAAAGCACGCAGCGAGCGGCTGCGCACGTGGCACAAGCGGCTCTCTGTCTCTCTCTCTATATTTCGCAATACACATACGATGAAACTTCCTCCTTATCTCTTGTACAAACTGCTACTGCTATTTACTACCCGTACATACCGCACCGCCAAGCAACAGTAAAACAACGCCCTGGTGCCCGTTGCCACGTTTTGGCAACAGCTGCAATTATGACGTCGACGTCGTTTTTTTACCAGGAGGAAAAGAAAAATAAAGATGGTGGAAAAAAAAAAAAAAGGCGTCTCGTGTTGTTTTAGTAGTAGTGGTATTATTATTATTATTATTTTACTGTCGCTATATCGAAAATCTTCGTCGGGAAAATAAATCGACATTTTTATTTTATCTAACATGGCGGCGTCAGTGGCGTATGTGCAGGCTGTTCTAGATTGTTTGCACAGCGGATATCTCTGCAACCATCGACTTTAGAAGCATACTTTCAATTACGAAAAGTTTTCAAATGACGGGCAGTTACTGAAAATCACAAATTTCGCTAGGGATCGTGCACATAAAAAAATAGAAAAATTAACTTTTAATGTAGACCTACCCTGCGTGCTATAACTTCCAATTATTGAAATGTAAATCTCGCTCTGAAAAAGTGATTCGCAAAATTTTTTTACATAAATCGAACTTTTCTTCTTCCAAAACAAAATGGATTCCTTTCATATGAAATCATTGAAACAGTTGCTCACTTAGACTTTTACCTCTACTAATTACGCTAACACTGTTAAAGAGTACAAAACTGTTGCAATATTTCCTGATATAAAAAAAACAAACGTTCCATAGCGTTTCTGACAAAATCTTGATTGAAAAACTCAATTTTTCTAGTATATAAGAGGTATTTCTCTAAAAAATTCCTAAAATCTTACTTCAGCAACAAATACCAATTTGTTAAATTCCGAGATAAACATAGTGATTTAATGAAAATTATCAATGGCGGTCTTAGGAGGGGGGGGGGGGTTCTGTTCTTGGCCCCCTACTGTTACTAGTTTTTATCGATGATCTTTGCAAATACAAATACAAAGGTCCAACAGACAAAGTGGATATCTTTCTGAAAAAAAGATGCCCATAAAAATATGGATGTCAAATACACATCTAATTTATACCAAAAATACAGCAACCCAAATAGAGCAATAAAAAACCAATTATTATGATAAAATATAAATATACTGTCCATAAAAAATTATGGTTGTCTCATGTATAAGTATGGATAGCTTCTCTATTGATCCGAATGTGTCTTTATCGTATTTCTTTTTAAATGTGTCAATTATGTTAGAATTTAGGACCCCCGGAGGTAAGCTATTCCATTTATTAACAACCTTATTAGAGGAGAAATTCCCCGATACACTACAACATAACTTCCCAAAGTTTTCATTCCACCGCCCTCTTCATCTCCCCCAATTCACGTGAACTCATAGGATCCCATGTTATACTCGTAACTTCTATCGCCCCCACGAACCTTTCCATCGCCCACTTTGGGAAACACTGCAATAAAACCTAGAGTTGCCCCTTACCAATCGATACTTGTGTCCCCTTGTCGAAGCAGTTGATTGACGATGTATCAATAACTCACGGTCCATTTCATCCATCCCGTTGAAATTTTAAACACTTGAATCATATCTCCCCGACATCTGCGTTCTTCAAATGTAAAACATGTTCAAAAAGTTGAGGGCGAACTAAGTCCCGGAAAAGTGGAAGGATCACTTTAGGAGAACGCGAAGAGACCTTTCTGAGAATGAAACCAAGCATTCTATTCGATTTTTTGACAAAATTTTCTTCCTTCACCTGTACATCTCATACATATGAAGCTGTGATTTGACAGTATGAGCTCCTTAGCGCCCGAGTGGTGTGGTGGTAAGATGCTCGTCTACCATCGTGAATTTGCCGTCATGATCCTAAAAATATATCATATATGTGTCTTTGAAATATTAATTTCTAAAACACAAGCACGTAGTTCATTTCCTTTATGAGCCGCATTTTTCTTTGTAAATCGCGTGCCACCGACAACTCAAAATCATTCAAAATATCATAGTTTGAAGATGAAAAGCTGCGTTAGATTTTCATGAAAATATATATTGATTAATCTCTGATTACAAAAAACTTCACTGATGGTGCTTTCGGAGAGAAATTCGGAAGTTACTCGAGAGAAAATAACCATGTAAGTTACACACGGACGAAAATACGTGCTCTTTTCCATTCCAAGCCATTTGAGGCTCTCGTGGGAATCAGCGGAACGAACTCGACTAAAAAAAAGGCATAAATAAATGAAAAAGAAAACACTACGTTGATGGTGAATGAAGTGATTAAGCGTGAAGGCCTGTGTGTTTCCACACATTTCTTTTTCTAATTTATCTTCCGTGAAGACAACATCGTAAAGGACTATTCCCATAAAAAAAGGCATATCGAATACCGTCTGGAAACTACAGAATTCGTTTCATTTATAGTCTCTGCATGAAACTCCGATTATTACTGATAATATTAATATAAACAGAACAGTTTTCTTTCCTGTCTTGAAATTATATAAAAACAATTTCCACGTCCACGCTTCGAACTCGAGCCATGGAAAAAAATCTCTTAACTCTGCTTCTACTAATCCGATTTTCTCTGTATAATCCTTGATTTATCTACCTCTCTTACTGTAGGAAGTGGAAGGAAAATCCGTTCAGATATATCAGTTATAAACTTTAGATATCTATTAAATTAACCCTTGTACGCATAAAATAACGTGATGATAAAAAAAATGATAATATAATAAAATAATGGACAACAAATTATTCTGTAGGCTATACAGTGGATCCCGCTTACAGTGCCGTCTTAACGCATGGGCCCACCCGGGCCTCAGGAGAAGAGGGGCCTCACAAAAATGAGATCCGGTTGAAATTTTCTAGAATTTACAAGGTAGGGCCTCGGAAAAAACCACTTGGCCCGGGGGCACATGATGATAGATATCATCTTAAGACGGCCGTGCCCGCTTATAGCGTTTTTCAGAAAAACCGTCATGAAAAAATGTTATGTGCGTGAAAACACTTTAAACGGGAAACTTTAAAGAGAATTATAGTTATAGTTGAGACCACAAAAAATAGGTGGCACTAAGCGGAATGATATAAACGGGAAAGTCACAAGCGGAATCGACTGTATCAGCGTTTCTCAATGGTCCGCGGCGATGGCATAGGTGGTCCGCAAGCAGACTTGGTGAAATTATTTGCCCGTTGTAATTGATATTAGTAATATCTCTCCATATGGGTTCAAATTAAATTATACATTCATACTTAGCACCATACATCATCGATGAGAATGCAGGACCCTGCAATCCTAAATGCGGGATATCACTAAATTTTGCCAAAAAATTGCAATATATTGTTTTAAATGCAATTTGCTAAGTAGGCCTACTGCTACAATTGCTGAAGAGTGTAGAAAATAAAGGGCTGCTCCAAATCACAGTCAGCAAAAATGTATTTCGAGAAAAAAGAAATATTCAAATGAACTAATGACCATATTTCATTGAGAAAAATACGGTAAACGGAGATCTTAAATAATAATCCGAAAAACACGGGACATAGCCAATTGTCGTTAATCACCAATCGTAATTAAAATTCCAAAAAAAATTTAACAAAACGTTAAATCTAGCAAATATGTGAGATGAATATTTATGATTTTTTGCCGTAATTATCATAATGTAATTTATACTAAGCAAACGCTGTGTGTGTATTCGCGACTTTAGCAAATATTACAAATTCAAAAAAAAAAATCAGAACAATAAAAATTACAGGAATGTTTCATAATACGGGACATGATTGGTCCGTAAAATTGTTTCAGACGTTTTATTGGTCCTGGTTTTATTGGTCATTTATACGACGTTCAAGAGGTCGAAACGTCGTTTAAATGTGTATGTTGAATAACAGAGAGACTTAAAAAAAAAAAGCCTTCTCTCCCTCATAGACATGCAGAATATTATGAAATACAATGCGTTCAATTGCATCTCCAATTGTGTTATAAAAAAATATCATTTCAATCATAGATGGACTACTTGAGAGGGAAAAAAATTAAATCTCTTGGGACCAACATTGAGAAGATCTTGTTGTAAAATTTTACCCAAATTGGGGTAATCTTCCATCGTGAACTCTAATTTTTTTGGCACTAGATGATTTGCAACCAGCAGCCTGGTCTTTGATTTTGTTCCTCTGGTTTATAATTGTTTTGAAAATTCACACGGGGATGTTCAACTGTTTTGCAAGAATCAACTGCCTTCATTAATTTAAAATTCTATTCGAATTCTTCGAAAATTTCCAGTTTTTTTAGAGAAAGCGCTTTCCATTTTCTCTTTTTTTTCGGCATTACGAACGGTGGATTCGACACAGCCGGCAAACAAAGCCGCACAATGAAAGAAAATTCCATTGGAAATGATCGAAAGAGAACTGCTGTAGTAGGCTACTGTGTGTGTGTACCGTATGTCTCTTATCGGCATACCTGTATCCTCCAAATACTTACATTGTGTGTGCGTGTGTGTGTGGAGAAAATTCTGAAAGGACATATGGCCGTCAAAACAAGTGAAACCCGTTTCTTTGGGGCTCGCCGCGTCTGCGTATTCTCGGAAAAACGATAAACAAATCACCTGAGTGTCCACGTTAAATCGCCATCAGCCAGCTGACGGGTATTTTCGTTATCGTTAGCAATCACCCTAAAATTTATGACTTTTGCGGTGACAAGAACTATTGCAGCAACGCGTTTTCACTAGATACAAAAATTGTGCGCATCCAATGGATAAGAATGACATTTTCTTCAAAAGATTCGGAGTTCAAGTCGAAGTGTAAACGTCGAATAAGTGAGGTTTTGCGTCCAATAAATGAATTATTTAAACATTAAAATATATAGGAACTAATTGTGACCAATGGACCATATAAACGTGAAAGTCGTATAACTGAACGACATATAAACGAGGTTCCACTGTAGCATACATTTCGAAAAACGCATAATCGTGTCTCTAACGATCTCAAAGATTTCGTGTTTACGAAATCACTACATCGATGCGCACGTTACTAAGGTATTGCTTCACTAATTACCCCATTGATACTCTATAACTAACCAGAATTTTGTCGGATGTGATTTCTCCGATATTGATGGTTAAGTCATTAAAAGATTTTTAATTCATTTAGATTTTCAATAGCCCGTAGAAAACTAAGGGCTGTAGGAAAGTCTTTAGAGAATTCAACAAAAGAAAAAAATATGTGTACAGGGTGGTTCTAAATTGATGGGACAAACCTTAAGAGGCGATATAAGACACATAAATGAGCATTTTTGATCATAGAATGTGCGGTCGAATTGCAACAGATCGAATAGCAAAGGCGGTAAAGATTGCTGAACAGCACTTCACCAAAATCAAATATCATACTTTTCCGACGAATTTTCTGTGATTTCCACCATTCGAAGGTGCATATGCACTTTTGGATTGTATTGGAGTTTCTTTTTTCTTTATTGGTGCGAGGTCCATCAAGGTTATGCTGCGCCAAACAATGAGCAAGCGGTACAATGAATGACTTGTGGTAGAATTTGCGTTATTCAGGTTGCACCATGCGATACAATACCGCGATACAATACCCTGCGCTTTCGAATGGTAGATTGCACTTATTGCAGCGAATCCATCAGAAAAAAATATGATATTTGCTTTTGGTGAAGCGCTGTGTTGCGCACTCTAAAAACACCCTCTACCATCTTCACTATTGCGATTCGACCGCACATTCTATGACCAAAAATGCTTGTTTAGGTGTCTTACATCACCTCTTAAAGTTTGTCCCATAAATTTAGAATCATCCTGTATATTGTAGACAACTTCGCGTTCACTTCACGTTTGACTCTCAGAATTATATTATACATAGGACCACGTCATCGGGAAGAATAATGCTCATACACGAGAATTTTTTAGTCACAGGTAAAAGCATTAATGCGATTACAGAAAATGCTGACAACATTTCAAGATGTGGAAAGAAATGGGTTATTAATTTGCATATCGATGATTGTATATGTTGTAGCACGTGGCCTGTGCAATTTGTGATTTCCAAATTTTCAGCGTGAAACCAAATTCCTCGGTTTGAAATGACACTACCTATTTTCCTGCACATAAAATCTACAGATTATGCGTTAGAAAAACAGCTGGATTTTCTAGTACGGACTGCATGCCACTGAGTATTATCTGAATGTTACTATTTTTTTTTTTTTTGGGTGAAATATAGAAATAAATTTTTAGAAAGTTAACTTTTTAAAAAAAAATACTTTGTTTAAAGATTTATAGATGGCGTACGTGGATTTTCGAGAAAAAGAAACGGCATCTCTTTCTTCAAAAGCGTGACAAACAATTTTAACATTCCTTGAGATAATGTTCAAATATATCTTTAAGATAATGTTAAATGTTGTTAAATGAAATTTCCATCTGCAGAGTTTGGTTATTCGACCCGTATCAAAATTACGGTATATGTATATACGATGGATCACGCTTACAATGTTCCCACTTATAATGTTTTCGCGCTTAGTAACCTACTACTTATTTTTTCGTGGTCTCAGCTTTCACTAATAAAAATTTCCCATTTTCTGCTTACAACGTTTCTTCATGACGGTTTTTTGAAAATATAAGCGTGATCCACTGTAACAAGCTTTTCCTAGATATAAAAATTTAAAGCAAATAACTCATCGTCCTAAATTATATTCGAGAAAATAATGTTGTAGGATAACATTAGATATCCGAGAGAATCTCTCCATGTTTAACATTTACAAATTGAAATTCAAAGAAAGAGCATTTTAAAATCTTTCAGATGCATTCGATACCAGGTAAATTTCGATATTTTTTTTATCATCAACACGTCAATGCTTTGGGAACACTGTGACTAAGTTATCAATATACATTTCCGGAGATAAATTCTTAAGTTAATGAAGAAACAACAAAACCGGATAACTTCATACAGAAGAAAATACAGAGCGTTTTTGGAGATTCCAAGCCCTTTGAGACTGTCGAGGGAATAAGCGAATGAACTCAGACAGACTGACACAAGAAAATAAAAAATGCGACGTTGAGAGTTGAGGGGTTAAGTGTTACATTGAAAATTGAAAATATTGATGTTGATACTGAGAATTGGAAAATTCAAATTTTCTCCAAACATTTCTATTCCATAATAAATTTATTAACACCAGGGCCGTCTAAAGAGCATCATGGGCTCCCGAGCCAAGTGATTTTTTTAAGGCCCTAAATGGAAGTCTCGAAAAATTCAACTACTTCTCGTTTTTCCGAGGCCCCCAGAACGCGCCCGGGTGGGCTCCTGCGTTAAGACGGCACTGATTAACACCCTCTAATGTTTAGTAATCCAATTACAATTTAGATAATCTCCACGCATATTTATTTCTTAATCTCTCATCGGAATTGACGAAATATCTCCTTCTTAATAGACTTTTATTTTCACAATGACAAAATTTCAGATATTTTGCAAAGCTGATTTCTCAATGAAACATATTTTCCTATCTCCCCTTACATTACACCTCCTGAAAATCGGAAGAAAAAAGCCTACTTCATAAAGTAGGATATTTCGCAGTGGTTTTAGGGATTTCTACTAACCCTGGGGTTTAAACGGTTAAACTAAAAATAATAAAGCATCCTGGTAATACGCTGTAACAATGGATCCCGTTCAAAAACTCTACACTTAAGACATTTACGTACATGATGATGTTTTGTTCGAATCCTGTTCATTTTCTATTTGGTCGTAATGTTATTTTCACATACAAGAAATTATCATTTATCAAGTTTTTCTCGTTTAAATCATTTTTTATAGGCTTTTAGTTTTATAATAAACATTCTTCAAACGTGTCATGGTGAAAAGTGAGAAGCAAATGTTTTATTATAAAAAATTGCTGTGAGTAAACACATTCTCATGAGTTCAAATTCCGTCTTGAAATTTCTTGTTAAACGCTTTATTCTCTTATATTCCTTAGGCTAATAATTACGCATGCTCGAATACAAAAATTGCATACGTAGTACTGTAAGAATTTGACAGAAAATTCGCTTTTGTATGCCTACCAAATTCGTTTTTTATACCAATAATAGCTTGGTAGTTCATGTTAGTTGCTAGTGTTAGCGAGCCAATAATGAATTCCGTTGAGTGCACTGGTTGCAAGTTATCTAGTCCTTTCTGTTGTGGGTCCAAATACCGTTACTGCGATGTCGTCCGCAAAGGTCTGGACCCTAACGTTTTGGGGACCATTGATATTTTAGGTGGAAAAGCCACCGATATATCTGGGGGTGAGTTTCGAAGATCGATAAATGAAATGAATAAGAAGCTCACGATTAAAGGAACACCAGTTTGGTAAATATTTGTCACATACTGTACTCATTTTGTTCGCGCGTGTGTTACAAATACTCGGATAGGACCATACTTTTTAAAACATGTTCTAAACGGTATCACATTTGGTCTTACATTGATCTATTAATTACCATAGTAAAGGAAATCCTTGGCTAGGAATACAGGCGTATGGAAAATGAAAAATTTTCATGAGGTGAATTATGTCAATTACATGTACAATCAGAAAAAAATTGATAATGAAACCGATGCGTTTACATAAAGATTTCTGAACATCAAACATTATCGAAAATCTTTTTCTGTTTCAGAAAATTTTTGACGGTTATGCGAAGTGTAGTAGGCCTACTACTTATGCCACGGTATATCATGTGATCGCTGCATAATTAGAATACCAGACATGGATTCAAATTCGATTAAAAATCTTTGTCAAACTATTCGGATCAGGCTCTAAACTACGGCAGTGAAAGGCAATTGTTTTGCACAGTGACAGGAAGTTTTACAAGTCGAACACACGCACACATGCGATATCGGAGCAACGAACGTGACATTCTTTTTCATCTAAAGACTAAAATCTCATAAAAAACGTATGGCCTTAATTGAAAGGAGAAAGATATATGGGAAAAAACATGTTTAGAGTCCGAGGCTATACATTCTCCATAGATCACGTTTCATGGTGAAAATTATTTTACACGTTGAAACAACTGTTATACTGTCAGTGGAATCTATGGAAAAAAGACTCGGAACTACTTTTCATAAGGGAAGATAAATTACTCATAGATTTCATCACCATTTATAAACCCGAAATAAAATTATAAAAGTTCTTTTATAAAACTTGGAAACGCATCGGTTACATTCGAGCGAATACAACCAATAAGCTTATCGGTTGCATTTTCAAGTTTTGTAAAATATCTTTTATTAAGCTTTTATAGTGTAATAATGGCCTTAGAGGGGAAATAATCATAAATATAAGTTCGATAGTGAGGTCGGGGTTGGATTACACTGAAAAATTTGTCAAAGTTATTTTATAATTTATAAAACTTGAAAAATGCAATAAAAATTGTATTTTTATGTTTTAATTTTTAAAGTTTTTTGAAAGAACTTTCATAAACCTTTTATAGTTTAGTTCCGGCCTAAAAAACACAAAAGAGCGTGAAACTGGCATTCTCACACACACACACAAGTTACATTATTCCATATTTATATCAGCATCTGAAAAACATATGTCATGGTTATACAGATTTGAAAAAAGAGTTACGGTATCATCCCAAAATCACTACTTAATTTTTTGATGGTTAATTAGGCCCTACTGTACATATTATTATATACATTAGGTACTAGGACACACAATTGGGACATAATCTGAATATAGGTATAACTCTCTCAAACAAACTTGAATGAACCACAATTTTCAAATGAATGTTCTTTTATAAAACTCTATGGAGTTTTGTAAAGCATTGTGAAATATCCAAAAAATAAACATTAGATATTTTTTACAATGCGCGTGAAGTGTAAATCGTAGACCTTAAATACAAAAATTATCATTTGTTTGAATTGCAATTTTTCTGTCCAGAATTGAATATTTTCTCTCTTATTTACCACAAAAAAATTTCAAAACCATAATTACAGCCATAGAGAATTTCCAAACTTTATAACGAGGTTATAATGTATTTAGTTTATCATAATATTTGAAAAATAGTATCATAAATCGAAATCGTGAAGAGGTAAATTCCGTTATAATCCCGATAATGGCAATTACTCCCGTTTGTTTTCACAAATGTAATTTCCGAAGCTCAGCGAAAGGCAATTTCAATAAAATTAATGGGTTTCATCAATAAACACGGAGAAGATGTAATAGATTTTCTCGTAAAAGCCCGAAACTTTATTACTTCAAAGTAAAAATAAAATCTCCATCTTTCATTTCAATGTTCCAATCCATTTCCAAAGGCTTTTTCTTTGAATAATCACGGTAATTGAATTCAGGACTTGAATAAAATATGCGCAAATTCTCAAATGCCGATTCAACTACTCTAAACTCTATGCTATTAGTGGCACATATTATTCAGTTCTATTGACTTCTTTTTATTTGGAATTATCAGAAATTACCTATTCTGTGATAATGAAGAATATCATGTCATTTGCAGGCATAAGCGTACGCAGAATTTTCTCAAAGGGGTTTTTTTCCTTTTTTTTTTTCTTCTCAAATTAGGGGGGGGGGGGGTTACGTTTTTTCCTGCAAAATAACATTACAATCTCGACTTGAGGGGGTTAAAACCCCAAAACTCCCTCTTTGCGTACGCCAATGCTTGCAGGTGTTCCAATGCTACGCTAAACTAATCGCGAGACGAAGTCTTCTATTTACAACGACTTTTACAAATTTCCTGTACGGAACTTTGTTCAGGATTCTAACAAGCTAAATTGAAATCCTCCTCCAATTTCACGTCCAAATTCAATTGCCGCAAAATTATTTTTCGAGACTATAAAGATATACAGAAAAAAAAAAAAGTGTAGCCTATATATTCTTATTACTAGAGCCCGGATTATATGCAAATGCATATGTGCATATGCTTTTGCATATTTTCACCTTTTTTAGCATTAATGATATAAATGCATAAAATCAAAGAATTTTCAGTATAAGTGCATATTTTGAAGGTTTATTTAACTCACTCAATTTTTTTTTATAATTTTTCAAATAAATATTGTTCATATAAATAATATATTGTTGAAATAAATATTTTTATAATATCGATTTTTTTCCCACAGGTGAAATTTAGTGAATTAATACATATTTATAAAGTATTTTACGAATATTAGCCGTTTTATTGTCGTGTTAAATTTTTTTTAGAAATAGTGTTGAAATTTTTTGTTACTGGTATTTTCGTTATTGAGCAACTACAACGAATCTACTTTTTTTTGCATGGTAATTTTTTTAATGCATATTTTCTCATTTTTTTGTACATACTTCGGAATTTTTTACTTTTTCAAGATTCCTAGTGCATATTCTGGAGTATTTAATGCATTTTTTGGGATTTTCAGTGTATATTTTGGCATTTTAAGTGCACATTTTGGCATTTTAAGTGCACATTTTGACATTTTAAGTGCTTATTTTTGCATTTTAAGTGCACATTTTGCATTTTAAGTGCACGTTTTGCATTTTAAGTGCACATTTTGTATTTTAAGTGCATATTTTTGTAGTTTTAAGTGCATATTTTTGTAGTTTTAAGTGCATATTTTTGCATTTTTCAGTGCATATTTGCATATTTTTAGAGCATATTTTGCCACTTTTTTAGTGCATATAATACGGGCTCTACTTATTACATACCTAGTTACAGTGGTGTCGGAGTCGGGGATGCCCGAACATCCACATTACTTTGTGGTTACGTGCTCTGAGCACCCAAGGAAAAATCGTGCTCTGAGCGACTAAATCATTTTCTTAGAGGCCATTACTGGCCATTATGAATTGCCAGTGATTATACCTTTCAGTTCTTGTGTTAAAATTGTAAATTCCTCTATGGCAAAGCATTTTGTTTTTAAACTCTTCGCTAGACCTACATTTACTGACCTGTATACAGTCAATTCGCGATAACCCGAACTCCGATACCTCGAATATCAGTTTAACTCGAAGTTTTCACTCGGCCCCAGAACTTTTTTCGTATTTTAGTGTTAAACACTTAACTCGAAGTTTTTCAAGAGAGAGGGATTAAAAAAAAGCAGAATATTTAGCCTCCCTAGTGAGAAACTACGGGTGTGGTTTTCGGAATGCCAGGAGTTTCTTTCTCTCTTCCGCCCTCCACCCTCCTTCTCCAGTTTCTTAGATAAAAATTGACCAATGAACAATAAACTTAGTAACCGGTGTTCGCATATATTTTGTTGCACGAGTGTTCACGTTAAAACAGCAACTTCCCTTTCGGCCATTTGCAGATGAATGAAGTGTTCTAAAATGGTCAGTACAAATCTCGATTTAGCATAAATTTTTCAAAAATGTTGAACGAAAGATGAAAGGTTTAAATTTCAAAGAATAGGAGAAAATATTATCGATGAAATGGAAAGAAAAATTCAAATCTGAAAAAAAAAGTTTGTGGCTGAAAAGTATACGGCATCCCTCCGAACACCCTATAAAAATAAGGACAGTATTCACGGGCAAGGTTCTCTGCAAACGTGAATCCGAAATGCAAAAACCTTGTGCGTTTTTCAGAAGTCGAAACAGCTTTGCTGCAATGGTTTCAAACATACCGGATGCAACACAGTAACATTCCGATAAGTGGATCAATGCTTCGTGAAAAAGCTTTGTATTTTGCTGAATTATTATTTGCAACTGATTTCAACGCTAGTACCGACTGGCTTGAAAAATTCAAAGCTCGAAACAACATTATCTTAAACAACAGAGCCCTTCGTGGAGAAGCAAAAGATGTTTCCGATGATGTGACTGCCACATCTGGAAACATAAAACCTTGCCTGAACTTTTGAAAGTTTGCCTATGATCCGAAAGATGTATTCAATATTGACGAGCGTGAACTCTTTTATAAGTGCTTCCAATGATGTTCAAAGGTGAATCGCGTGCGGCTGGCAAATTAAGTAAAGAAAGACTGACCATCGTAGTCGGTGATGCATTGGGATCCGAGAAGCTACCTCTTTCAATAATCGGAAAATTTCAAAACCCTCAATGCTTCAAGTCCGTGAAATATCTCCCTGTGCAATACGAAGCGAACAAAAAGGCTTAGATGACCTCAGATTTATTCAAACGGTACATTCTGAAGTTTGATAGAAAGTTTCATTTAGAAAAGCGTAAAGTGTTAGTGTTCGTTGACAATTGTCCTGCGCATTGTGAAGTCCCTAATTTAAACCATCGTTTCGAAATTTTTAGTAGCGAACATCACTGCAAATTGCAATCTGTGGGTCAGGGCATTGTTAAATGTATTAAACATTTGTACAAAAAGCGACTGGTAAGAGCGGCAATTGATGACATATACAATAATGCCAATACATCGATGTTCTGAAAGTTATAAGGCCACTTTCTAGCTCCTGGAATAACGATGTTACACGACAAAAAATTGTTAATTGTTTTAAAGTGTGGGGATTCTGTGGTGATCAAAATGTACCAAGTATGGATCACTTGTGGGAATTAGCAGCACCTCCCAGAGATAGAAGGTCTCTGCAGTCTGCTTGTGACGTCAGTAAGTAGTCCATTTTTCCTCAGAATATTCAGGGAAAACAAATTCCCTGCTCGTGCCAGTATCATCGTTGTGAGGAAAAGAAATGACCGGGCTGAGAACTGGCGATTTTAATGCCCCACATCCAATCACTATGCGGTATTTGTGAGCCAATCAGGAAGATTCTACACCAAAATCAGAAGAAACGAAATAGGTTGCTGCGTTTCAAAATGCGACAAACTTGCTAGGTAGTCTGAATGATGTTTATGGCAAACAGTGCAGAGGCCTTCTATCTCTAGGAGGTGCTGGAATTAGACGATTCCACCATTCATGATTACAATATGATGGAAGTGAACATTGATGTTCAACACAACTCCTTAACATTGATGACATGGTACTGATTTGCGATGATATGTCTGATGGGGACATGGTCAACTCGCTGCAAGAGAAAAATGATGATTCAGGAGAGAAAGATGATTCTTATTTTCTTCCACCCCCTTCGAAGAAAGAAGCAACTTTGGCCAATGGCATGGTGCAACGTTTCATGGAGAGTGTAGACAACGTTGACGCGGATTTATTTTTCTGCTGCCAAAAAGTCTGTGGCTTTCTTACGAAAGAAGAAAGAGGCAGTCAAAGATCACCGCATTTTTTGACAGGAAATAATCTTGGTTTATATAATTTGCTTCATTTACGCGAGTATCATGTATGCGTCTGTTTCTTTAATACAGTTATGTACGTCTATTTTATTTTTAAACATTCCCATTCAATACCTAATTAAGCAAGATTCCATTAGAATGATTTATCTTTGTGGATTTTTTCATCTACAGTAGTTTGAAATGTATTTTACCAATGCAATATTCGTAAACAGCATCGTTATTTTAATAAATTTTCTTTTTTCCCCCACTGAAGAAGGAATTTTCGATAAGTCGAACTAACGATTACTCGAAGTTTTTCGCCGGCCGCTGCACATTCGTGTTATTGAGATTCGACTGTATATGTATAGCCACTCGCCGACTTAATTTCTGTAAGTCGAATTATTTCTACTCCAGAAATTCAAATTTAAAAGACTAACCGTAGTTCATTGAGATGAAAACTGGAACATTCAGCTAATTATAGCCAATAAATGTCTAGCAAAGGGATTTCCAAATAGTTTACCGCTGCACCTCAGATGAGATTAACCGGATAGATAGGGCCGCGGAACACCTTGAAAATAGCATTGCATTAAAATACCAATTAGGTCAGTAATTTCCAACGTTTTATCGCGTGACATTTTAATGTGGCTAGAGATAGTGCTGCCTCGCAGCAGAGTCTTCAATTACAGAAAAATTAATTCAAAATCGGTACTATTAGTACAAGAAGCATTACCAATAAAATTCATTCTTTCGAATCCATATTGTTAGTTCATAATCCCAATTTTCTTGTTGTCTCTGGTTATATAGAAATATTAGCGATTCCGAATTGTTATCGCCTAACCACCTGGCGTTTCGTAAAGATAGAAACACCCGGGGGAGGGGGTTTGCCCTCGTCTTTAAAACAGCACCATTCCTATTCTTGAAATTTCTTTGGACACCAATCTTGAAATTGTTGGTGCTGAGTGGCGTTGTCCCGAACTACACTCCTATTGCAACATTTTCTCTTTATTTACCATCCGCCCCAGATCTTCACTGTTTCGCCGCATTGAAATAAATTTTAGATAGATTTTATAATTCACACCTCCTAATTATAGCTGGTGACTAGAACCTACCCGGAATTGACTGGCACAAAAAAAAAGGAGTCTCACTCGAGCAATTATTAATAATAGAGTTCTGTTTCTTTTCCTTAAGTTTAATCTCTTCAAACTTTTCTAGAACCGACGAGAATCTCGAACCACTCAAGCTCTACATTAATCTCAGTCTGATCCCACCTGATCTTAAAAATCTCATCCTTCACCGAAAAATAAATTACCTAACTAACTCTTTACCTCCATACTTTAAAACTAACCCCTCAAAATTTTGGAATTTTCTTCGCCCTAAATCAGCTGGCCCATCTTCCCTTAAAATTGATAACATAGATCTTACTTCTCACCTTGATATCGCCACAGGAGCCACAGAATTTAATCGGGCTTTTTCTTCTGGCCCCACTCCTTCTCAGTACTCCTTTTCTGATTCATTATTCACTCTAGTCCTGTCTTCTTCACTAAAGCAGGTCTTCTGAACCTCTTAAAAAAACAAACCCCACTCCACTGGCCCCGATGAGATCCTAAATCATATTCTCAAATTTTGCGCTGACGAAATTTCTAATTATCTTTTAGTTATCTTCAACGTCTCATTAAACTCATTCAACAAGGAAGGAGGGGGCAGCCTCCTTCCTGCAGCCTGATGTCAACTTACAGAGAAAACAACAAGTTTCGTACTTCAAGAACCTTAGCCTCAGAATACGCAAAAAAAAACTTTCGACGGAAAATAAAATAGAAAACTTTACCCGAAGCCCCCGATATCTTTCAACGAATTTTTTCCCTGTTACGATATTGTTCGGCTCCGTTTTTTGAAAAGTGACAGCAATACCCGAATGATAACATTATTCATGATTTTTTTTTAATAAGTGGCGTCGACTGTTATAAAACGGTGCACGACCTTCA
Source organism: Pholcus phalangioides (assembly GCF_987345545.1). Classification (NCBI taxonomy): domain Eukaryota; kingdom Metazoa; phylum Arthropoda; class Arachnida; order Araneae; family Pholcidae; genus Pholcus; species Pholcus phalangioides. The sequence goes on from NW_028301597.1 coordinate 30,368,424, forward strand.
TTTTGTTGGCACATGTTGTCCACGAAACACAAAAGGTTAAGAACCTCTGATCTAGAGCGATCGACCAGTCTCCAAACGAAAACCTGGAAAGTACTTGCTGCATAAAAAGTTGCATTTTACTTAGTAATTACGGAAATTTTTCTAAGGTTTCGTATTTGTTTGAAATCGCATTTCATGCTCATTTAAAACTAATTCGATATTCAAAAAATGAAAATAAAAATCCATAATGGGTTCCTCCCCCCCCCCCCACCCCATCCCCAAGTGTCACCAGTGCCACTACCACAAAAGGTTTTCGAAATCTCTGATCTAGAAATTGTCCAGATGGTATTTCAAGGTCAATACGTGACCCCAACTGTCAATACACAGCATGTTAATCAGCATGGCTAGGAGGGGATACACCCCCTCCCTAGGGAGTGGTTACACTGACTCACCCATCCCTAATTATTCCCAAGAACGGCTTTTAGCATTTTGAAATTCCCAGACATTTTCTATAGTATAGGCCTATTTCCCCAAAATTTCCACCAGAACTAGAAAAAGAATATCCATCGATTCCAGCGAAAAAACAAAAAAAAGTCATTAACAGTTCGGAAAAAAATTTCCAATATTTTTAACATGATAATTTAACCGACTCAAAGACAATAGGCCTAACCTTCAGATATAGGCTTCATTCGGGAGTAAAACATCATTAGTACAGTAGTTAATTCATTATGCCCATCATTATAGCCCAGGCATCTTCAACCCGTTACTCGCGAGAAGCATGGTGCTCCTTGAAGCACCTAGAGTGCTCGATGCTCATGTTCGAGCACTTTATCAACGCTCCTATTAAACACCTTGTACAAATTAAATTTCAAGGGCTGAAATCATCCTAATTTCATGCATTTGTATGTCAAACTTGCAATAAGAGTGCTCTTTTATTGATGATGGGGGTACTGCTCGCAACCAGAAAAAGGTTGAAGACCTTTGGTATGAAATTACAACTGAATTTATATTGTGGTGTCCCCGTGAATGCAATCACTGTATTTAAACATTTTCGTGCTGTTAACCAATGATCGAGTCGTTTCGATGACAGACAGACGTTTCGTCCAACACCGCGGTGAAAGGGCGCGGTAGCCCTGGTCGATAAGATACTCGCCTAAAGTACCAAATGATGTTTAGAGGTGTCGCGAGTTCGATACCCGGTTCGCCCTTGTCAGAAAACTTTCCTGACACAGGGATACGGCGAAAGACCGCAGATAAATATTGCTACCGCAGGGGGCTACAGCCCACATCATGGGGTTAGCGCACCAACCCCTCGACGAGTATAAAAAATAAGCCTGCCGTTCGGAATCAGCAATAACTTGTAGGTCCCGGTCTAATTAGCCCTCATGTGCAGAAAATGACCGCGGTACGACAAAAAAAAAGATCAGTACTGCGGTGAACGTCCTCAGTGCATAGGTGGAGATAGTCTAGTCTAGGGGAGGGGGGTCATTATTGCTGGGAGGGGGCATGATGATGTCAATTCATATATACGCATTAGATCAGTCGATTCCAACTTTGACGCTGCGGTAGTGGGCAAATAAACGGATTGTTCAAATACCATACACTAAAATACTAGAGCTATGTACTAAATACTTAGTTTGGCCGAAAGATGTTACTGCACCGGAAATATTAGGGGTAAAAAACAATTGCAAAACTCAGCTTAGAATAGGCTACTTTCACTTTGTGTCATTTTTGAGCTTATTAATCCTCATTGCATGCTTATTAGACCACAAATGCGGTATTAATCGATCATCAACCGTATTAAAAGTAGGCTACGATGCTGTATTAATCAATGCAGATGGTTTTAGAAAGCAACAAAATGACGAAGCCTGGTCTGAACTGTTTGATATGTACGAATATTTAATTAAATCATTTTCAAAACGATTCATGTGTTTTGATATCGTTTCCGGCAGTCAGGAAGGAATTTATTGGGTCTGCATAAGTCTGCAAAATAAGCTTAAGTATAAGCCGGTATTTTCTCGAAGGAAATGTAGGCCATACTACGGATGTTTAATCCTTGAATGAAAGAAAAAAAAAAGACCCATCTAAAGCAATTGTTTTAAACCAGGGGTCCTCGAGGATCCTTAGAGAGGTTCCAATGGGATCCGTGAGCTTGCGTGAAAAACCAATTACTGTTTTTGCATTATTATGCGCTGGATTTTTATTCTGTAAAGGAATCCGTGGCCTTCATCCTATTCTCACATAGGATCCGTAGGATACAAAGGGGTAAGCCCCTCCGATCGAAAGGTTGGATTTGATTTCGATTTTATTGGCGCAAGAACCATCTAGATCAAGCAGCGCCAAAACAAATGTCCATATAAAAGGAATACAAAACTTGCTCTTGTCATGTCAAAAGGTAAAACTACGAAGTGTGAAACGTAAGAAATGACGTAAATTCTAAAAAAAAAACAACTATAATTTGTCGTATAAAAACCAATGGCTTCGATAAATTTAAAAATGTGAAACGCATCGCAATGGTCACGTAAAATGTCACGAAGTGTAAGATGATTCTGACCAAAAGCGGTCTTAAAAACGGCAACGCCAACAAGTAAAATCATGAGCAATAGCCATCGAAAGGTAGTAGCAGTTTTTATATGAAAACGTTGATCATGTAGAACCATTTCTTTCATTTAGTTTTCGAAGGAGAGTATGGTAACATTAAATCTCAACACCACAGAAAAGAGAAACTTTTTCTGGTTTTAACCCACAGAAAATTAACACTTTTCTTAAGGGTAATGATTTTTCTTTTCATTTTTACTGGTTTTTCTCATTTGTCTTAAAAACGTGTAAAAAATTTTCTGTGAAAAATAGAAAGTTTGAACGTTTCCACTCACTCACTGCATTTCCTTCACTTACGTGTTTCTCTCACAGCAATCAATATTCTGAAAAAGAAAATCCAAAATATGAATTCTTAAACAAAGTGTTCATTAGTTTTAAATAATATCGAAACTAATTGATTGTATTGATTAATTTATAATGTCTCAAAACTTTCGTTGAAAAATGAGGTCGTTTTTGAACGCTTCACCACTGAAATCCTAGTCCACGTTCATATTTAAGATCTTTTTAAGCTTAAAAAGAACGGAAAAAACACATTTGAGGTGTAATCCAAGGAACATAAATATTTTAAGGATTAAAAAATAATAATTTCTATTTTTTTTATCCAATTTTCTACGTATCTATGCCTATCAAACGCGCGATATTATCTGTTGCTACGCAAAATGGCGTCTTTGTGAAGAAGTTCTTGAACTAGCTATTCAAGTTAATATCTATTTAATAAATCGTCGAATAATTTATTTAAAATGTTTTTTGAATAATTAACATCTTTAAAAATATATTATTATAAAAATTTTCGGCGTAATTTTTGTAATTTATACTTAAAACGCTCAGTAATGAACTGAAGTATCACATTTTTTACGGATTATCACGAGTCCCAACAAGTGACTTCAGCGAAATTACGACGTAACAGTGACGAAAGTCACAAAAAGTCACATTCGGAAGCTCTAAACAATTTGTCCATACGTTTGGGTAATTATCAGACACATCCATCCGTCCAATGATTATAAATAAGCGAAAAACCGACTCGTGTTCCCCGAAAAAAAATAATAAAAAAAATCCCGCCATCCGCCATGTTTGTCAAATGGCGTTCCGATCGGAAGCCGTCCAGAAAACTCATTTATCAGCTAATTAATGGTAGATACACCCTTAATTGACGTCGATTATTAATCTATGAGATCCATAAAAATTATCAAGCTAATAATTAACCATAGAGAAGGTTTAGAATTAAAGATATCGGAGGTAATGTAAAGACGCTATTTGAGCTTTTGTGAGTTTTTCCGATAACGTGTCCGCCATCTTGTTTGCCACATCATAATGGCGCAGCTTCGCGGAGAAGAAACGAAGCAAAAAAATAAATTTATTCTTGTTTTTCGAGTGAAAACTAAGACGATAATCGATGATAATTCACCCGTTGATTCAGAGTGTCACTCACCTCTGCTAATTGAATCCCCTTCTCTTAATTAATCTCATATTAATTAAGAAAAATGTGCAGGAAAAAAAATTTTTTTTTTACGTCTCCAGATAGTAAAGGACTCGGTTTCGTGAACGGAGGAGCGACCGCAGCGCCACCGGCTGTGATTGGTTAGTTGATGGCTGAGCCATCAAGTACCCGGATGTTGTTTTAAACCAATAGAAGTGTATCAGTTCGAAAGATCACTTATTACTGGTTTTGTTGGGGAGAGTTGTGAATGAGACCATTCAATAGGACCCCCATCGGTGTTTCTGATTGCTTGGCATTCACCCCGTCCCCCTATATGACCTGGTATGAGATTTTTTTTGGCTTTTATGTTTCTTTGATGAATGTTTACCGTTTCCTGAATTCCAATGATAAAATAATTTTTACTTTAATATTAAACGAGATTTTGAGTTTTCATTTATGCGGGTGGAATTTTTTTTGGCTGTATTTATTGATATTGGATCAGCGTGGAATATTTCTCCCATTCGGGAACAAATGGAAATTCCTCGGGGTTAGGAGAGAGATTCTTAATACAAATACAAGGCCTCAACGAGTGGCTGAGAAAATAATGCCCATATCAAATATGGATGTCATATATTTCAAAAATACAGCAACCCAATTAAAAATGCAGTCATAAAAACTATGTGTATATACACGATACCGCTGGGATCGTTTGAGACAGCGTTTCTCAAACTATGGTCGGCGGACCAGAGGTGGTCCGCAACGATGGTATGAGTGGTCTGCAGGCGGACCCGTTAGTTAAATTCTCGCTGAATGAAAAATTATTCAACCGTTATAGATATTGGTAATATCCATGTGGATTCAATTAGAAATACCTTTGAAGATGATCTTGATTACCAACGTCACAATGGGTTCAATTGAAAATTATACTGGGGTGCGGTAGCCCAGGTCGATAAGATACTCGTCTAAAGTACCAAAGGATGTTTAGAGGTGTCGCGAGTTCGATACCCGGTTTTGTCCTTGTCAGAAAACTTTCCTGGCACAGGGGTACAACAAAAACGGCGACATGACCGCGGAATCGGCAATAAATTGTAGGTCCCGGTCTAATTAGCCCTGACAATGACAGTGGTGCGACAAAAATTATCAAAAATATACCTGGGTTCACATCATCGAGAGAATCGCTGGAAATTGCGATCGTACATACGGTATATCGCCACAAAATACAGTTTATTGCTTTAAATGCAATCGTATAAATTACTTCTAAAATCGCTGAGGGTGGGAGAGAGAAGAAAAGGGTTGCTAAAACAAATCATAGTAAACATAATGTGTTTTACGATAAATTTTTTTTTTTTTTTCAAATGATTTGATGACCAAATTTCATTCAGAAAAAATACCGTAAATTAGAATCTTAGATAGTGGAAAATACGGGACGTGACCAATTATTTTTTATAAAAATGTTCCCGGAAGCGGGCACAATCACTAATTTTTATTAAAATTGCTGAAAAACGTCGGAAAAGCCCCAGATTTCAAAATTAATAGTGTGGAAATTTTCATCTTCGGTGTTTTAAGAAAATTAATTTATGGAGATGATTCCCCCTTTTTTGCATATGGAAAATATAGCTGTGAGATTTTAAATAGAAATTGATGATTTATATTAAAATTTTTGCGTATGCAAAAAAATGGAACACAAACGCCTATGCAATTAAATATGCGTATAAAGTCTTTAAAATATACTTACTGCAGGGTAAATACCTATTTAGTTTTTCACAGTTATAATGGGTAACCTATTGTCTGCTTTTTATTGGTGGATACAGGGAAAATAAGTGACGCCCCCCCCCCCACCCGGTTAAACCCAATATTTATTTTATTAGCAGCTTTTGGGGGGGGGGATGAAAAATCCAACCCCCCCCCCCCTCGAAGAGCCTGTATTCGCTTATGGCCGTGGCAGTCTTTAAAGCCGGCCTACATAACACATTCCTTCACTTCATTCCTAATGATAAAATTCCAATTATATCGTATTTTCCCCTCTTTATACGGCATGCCGGGAAACAACGAGAGAGATCAGCATGCCCGAAATCCGAATTTTCCAGAAATTCGAGTCACGGGTTATGGAAAATTACTATAAATACTAAATTTTAATTTTAAAAATCGGCTAAATGCATATTGTGATCCTTGTTGAACCTCGAATTTTCTCGACATGCCCAGAACGGACTAGATCCCAACATTCCAAAAGCTGATGTACCTCGAGTTTTACATCATGCCGGCTAAAACGGGGGGGGGGGGGGGATACGGTATGAATCAATGTTCGAATATATCTGGCCCGCTTCTAAAATATTTAGTTCCTCACTGCACTAGCAAATGGGGTCCGCGGACATCATTTTATTCGTATACGGATCGGTTCTACAACAGAACACAAAGAGGTAAAGAACCCCTGTAATAGAGCTAGTTTTCTTTCTGATCCAAAATTTCCTATCTATAAATAATTTCCAAAATTAAATGCATTGAACAGACATTTTTTTCCCGAGTTTGCTCTGTTTTGGTTGCAATGTTAAGACGGACAATAAATTTTTTTGGTTCTTATATTCATCTGTTTATATCATGCCATCCGCTTTATCACATAATTACATTCTCATTATTGATAAAGGTTTTACTGTCTGGCTGATACGAAAATAAATTCAGGAAAATCCGCGGAAAATCAAGCTACCATCCCCTCATGAGTAGACTACGCCAGACTATTAGGTTACTCTACAGAAGCAACGAACCTTTTTCCTGTAGTGGTCCAGCCGTCTAATGCACTCGCCTGGATTGCGAGAGGACGGTGGTGTGATTACCACCTGAGGCAAGAAGAGTTGACTTTTCTTTTTTTAATTCATAAACTTTTTGTTAAAACCTGTGTATGAATAGCCGAAAGCTATCATCTCTTCATATATATACACAGATATCCATCTATTCTTCAAATTCCGGATGAAGGTAAGCTTTATTTACTTTTACAGATATATGTGAAACCAGTTGGCATTGATCCATGAAAAAATATTTTTACGAACTTAAAATTTATGCTAATTTTTTTCCTGATGTGGGGGGGGGGGGGTCTCGCCTTCCCTCTGATAAATCCGCCAGCACAATCAAAAGTGTTTTTGTAGTTACTATTATGGGTATTTTGTATTATGCATATACAGTCGATCCCGCTTATAAATTTTTTCAAAAACCACAACTAAACAACGTTATAAGCGGGAAATGTCTATAAGAATTTTAAGACATACTTTTTCACTGACCATAGCTTTTTTTTATCTGAAAAAGGCCTCCATCAAATGCTACTTGATGCCGGCGTCTGAAAATCTGTCAAGCTGTTTATGTTTTGTGCCCATCTCACTGTTTTCCGGCTTTCAATTTGTATCAATAGATTCAGAGATGGATGAGAAGACCCCCACCGTTTTATTCCTTTGTTATATGCAGTCGTCTGTAACAGTGATTCTCAACCTTTCTGAACCCAAGGACCAGTAAAATATCTTAAACAATTCGACGGACCACTTGCGTCCAGTATTATGGGACATTTCTGTATTTTCAGTGGTTCTGAATTTCTTCTTATATATTTGTCCCGTCTTTTCAATGACGTTTATGTAAATTTATAATTAGTTAATAAATAGCGTTTTTATAACTTATGATAATTTTTGGTATAAATACAAATATTCACACATCTCACATCGTCAAGTTAAACGGTTTTTTTCGCAATTTTTCAGCAATTGGGGATATTGCTGACTTATGGCAACGTTGTTAAAGACAGTTGGAGACGTCCCGTATTTTACAGTAATCGGGAATCATTGAATGTTTTTTTCTATCAAATTTGTGTTTACTGCGATTTTTCGCAACCTTTTATTTCTCCGCCCTTCACCCCCCTTCCCCTTTTTGCAGTAATTAACAAATTTGTTGCAAGTTGCATTTTTGGGCTACTAATTAGTGATATCCCGTATTAAGGGGATCGCAATTTCCCGCATTTTTCTACATGAGGTAAAATTAACCTAAGTACGGAGGTACAATTTTTATTTGTGAATCCATGCGGATATTACTATAATATCAGTATTACAACAATTTAATGTGACAACATTTTCCATCCAGTTAGAATTAAATTATCACGTCTGCCTGCGGACCACCTACGCCATCGTCGCGGACTACCTCAGGTCCGCGGACCATAGATTGAGAAACGCTGGTTTGTAACACCATTATGAGAAGATTTATGTTTTTGGGAGAAGCCATTTTTTGGAATCGATCTAATGTGGCAAATTTGAATAAGACCGCAAAGGAAAAGACCTCCCTATTCAGTGGCATAACTTTGATCACCCTGGTGTATGTGAACAGCGGTAAGGGCAGTTTATGCTCCTCACACTATTGTTGGACAAAGTAAAGGAAAAAGAAAAAAAAATTAAAATTGTTATGCCTATCCCTTGAAGAAAAGAAAGAGAAGTCCCACCTCTAGTTTTCGCATAATAGTTAATCGCTAGCCACACGAATAACCAACATTTTTGTTTCTTTATATGTGGAAAAAGCGAAAAAGTACGTTTTCAAGGGAGGAAAAAAGCCCGCTGTGAATTTTTCGAATTGTATGCGCGAACAGCAAAAAATTCAATCGTTGTATCCGGGAAAAGTTAACATTATCAATATAGGAAAAAGGTTAAATTCTCAAAAATTAGCCGTACTAAGCGGGGACGTTATAAGCGGGATCGAATGTATACGAAATTCTATGCAAAATTATCTTAGGGAACTAACTGCTGTGTGAAACAAAAAAATCACTTTCCTGTGTGTGTCTAGAGTTCTGTTTATTCGTTAATATAAGAACGAAATGATCTGAAGACGTTTGAATGTAGCAGTCCGTTATAACGATACTTTTCCTGGTGATTGTAAGCTGTCGTTATAACGAACTTTCACTGTAGGCTACTTTGTCTGCAGACTTTAAAATCTTAGCTTGAATGAGGTATCGTCAGGTGTGTCCCAACTAAATCTATCTATGGGCACACATTTAAAATACGAAGGTTTTAGCAACTAGATGTTGCGAAGATATATTTTTGGTCTGGTCCGGCCGTCCATGTACGGTCCCTTTCAGTGCACACGAGCTCCAAGGAAAGATTGAGAGATTCGGTGCCTCTGTAGTCTAGTGGTCTAGGGCGTTCACCCGGAAAGTGAAAGGACGTGGGTCCGATTCCCCGCAGGGGCAGTTGAATTTTCTCTCTTTCCAAAAATATATCTTCGCAACATCCAGTTGCTAAAACCTTCGTATACGATAGTGGAGAGTGACGTCATCCTTGTACATTTAAAATATTTTTACGTGTTATATATATAGGCCTATTATATATTTTGCGAAATACTTCGTCATTACGAGTATTTTGCTGGAATTTATCGTTTTGTCTCAAGATGTTAATTTTATTGAGTGATCAGAAAGAATGAAGGAAAGAAAGTGAATGATACTTATTCCTTTTAAGCTATCTTTTAACATACGTTTCATCTTGATCGGACTCGTACTTCAAACGCACAACGTTACGAAATTGACAGAAAAAGAGGTTCTTCTCGAGCCCCAAATCGGTGGTAAAAAAGTTACATCAGGTGAATTGATTTCCCCTAAAAATGTCAAATTACTTTTTCCCCTTTTTTCCAAAAAAAAAAAGTATCAAAATCTCTTGAAACTTGTTTGAAAAAATTAGAGCGTCTGAATAAAAACGGAAAACATGCAGGGCCGAAATTTGGGGGGGGGGGAGGGGCAACTGCTCCGGGTGGAAAAATTTAGGGGGACGGCAGTTTTCGGTGGAAACAAAAAAACAATGTTATAAAATTATCGAATTTTAAAGTTGTGGGGTGGCGAAATTCCAGTTTCGGTCCTGATTACATAAATATTTTCATGCGAATTCGCATTAAATTGATCAAACAAGTTTTTTACATTTTCGTTGGTTATGTATGTAAACCTAGAATAACTTTTATCGGTTCAATCTTATCATTACGGGTACGAAAAGGACATTTCTGTAAACTTTGCTTTGACAACATGAGAAAACGCGTGCTTATCTGGTGAAAAATGCATTGTATTTTTTGTACACTGGTGAAATAAATTATGAGAATTTGGATATTTTATCGAATTTCATGAAAAGAACTGAACTGAATGTAAAACCACTGCTTCTAGACAAAAATGCAAATCTTGTACGTCAAATACGTAAGCGTACACGTGTGTGTGTGTAGGCGGAGCCAGTAGAGAAACAGGCCCATCTCACTAATGGCAGTAAATTGCAATATAGCGATATGGTTAGAGTTGGTGTTTGGTGAAGTAGTAGAGAAACAGGCTTTATAAGCGCGCGTAAGTTAAGACGCATTTCGTTCGCTAGCACACTTCGGCCAATTTCTTGGTGTTATTTTGCAGCAATCGGTTAATTTCAAATTGTAACAGTAAAAATGAGTAACCACCGACGTTTAGATAATGGAATAAGGTGGCGAATTGTGGGGAGGCTAGAAGCAGGCCAATCTCAAGTCCAGATTTGTAGAGAGTTCAATTTAACGCCCAGCGTCGTGTGTAACTTATGGAAACAGTTCCAGGATACCGGATCCATCGAGAGAAAGCCTGGGCAAGGTCGTCTAAGAGCCACGACGGCCAGAGAAGATCGTCATTTGACGATTATAGCGAGGCGTAACAAGAGTGCTACAGCTTCTCAGCTCTCTCGTGACTTGTTTGCAAGAAGAGTCCGTTGTCCGTCCCGCTCATTTCTACGGACAGGAGAATCCGTTTATCATGGTGCAGAGAGAGAGCATAGAGATTGGAGTATGGATCAATGGGCGACCTCTTCACTGATGAGTCCCGGTTCAGCCTAAGCACCGATTCTCGCCGTACGTTCATATGGAGAGAACCAGGGACCCGCTACCTACCCTCCAATGTCCGCGAAATCGACCATTATGACGGAGGAGGTTTAATGGTATGGGCAGGCATCATGTTGGATGGCCGCACACCTCTCCATGTCTTTGAAAGAGGCACTGTGACTGGTGTGAGGTATAGGGATGAGGTCTTGGAGCCCTATGTTCGCCTTTTCGGGGATGAAGTTGGCCCTGAGTTCATTTTAATGGACGATAACGCGAGGCCACATAGAGCTCTTCTGCTCGACGATTTTCTAGAGAGAGAGAATATTCGCCGGATGGATTGGCCAGCCAGATCTCCAGACCTTAACCCTATAGAGCATGTCTGGGACGCTCTGGGGAGGGCAATTGCAACTCGCAACCCCCCCCCCCCTCCGGGAACCATCCAGGGAATGAAAACAGCGTTGCTGAACGAGTGGGACCAATTGCCACGGGAAATGATAAACTGCCTTATTTCAAGTATGAAATCACGCTGCGAGACCTGTGTACACAAATGATATGATATGACTCCGATACGTATCTGGACTCCTCAACCATGGATCAAATTGCCAAAGTGATAGTACTTACTTCATCGCACACCAACTTCTGTCATATATCGCCATACGGCAACTTCGAACCGGTGGAGTTGGGTGGGAAAGGATGGTGCCATATATCGGTAGGTAAAGAACTTTCTACTGATGTTCGAACCCGTGGACCTTGACAGTAACCTTCATGGTGGAAGACCGGCGTCTTACAACTGTGCCACTCGGCGCCGAAGTAATAGTACCTAACGTGCATTTGCATAGCTTTTTTTTTGTCCTTTAGAAATCGATACAATGTCAATAGGATGCTTTAAAGTTCTGTAATCAGATATCATGCGCTCAAGAATGTTATTTCTTTTTAACCCGTGATGTATCAAAATTGTACAAATCGATGTCCATTTATTTGTACGAAAATACTGTTTGCAAAGTGTTTTCATCCAGATGTTCTAATTTTTTAAAGACTTTTTTTTACTGCAAAAAATGCACGCTAAAGGACATGCATACAACGAATATACACTATGTGGCCCCCAAGAGACACCAAGTCCTTCCAGGAAATTAAAAAAGATTGGTATTATTAGTTGCACCGCCATTGTGATCTAAGTACGCAGTATAATAATATATAAAAAATTCAATTCATGTTGTATAGACTTAACAGTTCAAAGTGAAATGGCATCGGATTTAGTGAATTTTAAACAAAATGAAGCAAGTATTTCTCAGCCACACCTCGTTAGGCATTTTGCATGTTGTGGCGTTGTTTTTGTATTTGTATTCTGGAAACGCTTACAATATTAATACAAAAATATTAATACATAATTTTAATACAATTTTAAATACCAATTTAGTGCATGATATATTGTTATTTTTACTTATCTAACTATTTGATGAATAGCTTCAGAACGTGTCTTCATAATTCTGTGAAAGCTTTTTTGCATATTTGTAAATTCTTTATTTGTGTTACGTATTATTTAGTTGTTGATTATTTTTGACTGAAATTAATTGATTATTTTGGGAGCAGTAAATGAGAAACACTTTTGATAAACATGTTTCCTTGTTTCCGGCACTTCAAAATTATGTTTGAATCTCGTTGAAGTTCTGTTTGTTTTTTCTCTGGAGTTAATTTTTTTTTTTTTTTTGTCGCAAAGTTTATCATCATCTGTGAATATATAATTGTCTTATGTCTAGTTTATTTTTCTATTGTTTTCATTATAGGTGTGTTACAATAGTTCTTACCTTGTTATACTTGTTACTTACTTTCATGATATTACACAATAGTATGTTCCACCCCCCATACACATAAACCGTAAATTATATCTTAAAAAACCCAATCGTAAAAAAAGACATCTTTCAAAAAAATTTCCCCTATTAAATACTTGAGCTTGTGTATAAAAGAGCTGTGTGAAATCGGATTTTTTTTTTTTTTTTGTTATTTTATATAAACGATAAATGGTAAATTATATATAAAACGATAAATTTATATAAAAATTATATAAAACGATAAATTTATATAAAAATTATATAAAACGATAAATTTATATAAAAATTATATAAAACGATAAATTTATATAAAAATTATATAAAACGATAAATTTATATAAAAATTATATAAAACGATAAATAATTTATATAAACGATAGATGATGTAATTTTTTGTGGAAAAGTATTTCGTTATTTTGAAAGGTATTCAATTAATTTCATATAAATTTTCTGTCCCAGGTACAAGACGAATCTGTTAGAATATAGGAACACTAAATTACAGCTAAACTGTCAAAAAATTTGACTTTCCACTCCTGCATTTCAAGAACTGCAGTAGCGAGTTTTTGGGATGCTAAAAAAAATTTTTTTTAACAAACATACATACGCAGTAGCCCACTTGATTGTATCTGCATATAGTTTCATTCTTAGAAGGTGATGCAAAAAGTCGATATTGGTTGAAAACGACAAAATTTTGCAGCCACTTCTTTAAATAAGGAAGAGCTTGCAGCTCCGCCCTCCCCCCCATCCCCCAGCAGAACACGAAACAAACGCAACTCTGACAACATAAATACGTTAGAAGGTCACGCGCACACGTTCCGACGTACAGTGGGACCTCGTTTATACTTCTCTCAGTTATACAAAGTTTCGGTTAATCCGCTATTCATTTTTATACATCTTAATGTTAAAATAATTTATTCATTCTATGCGCAACCCCAATTATTCGATGTTTTTACATCTCGACTTGAACCACAAATCTATGGGAAACGACATTTTATAGTATTTCCATCTATCGAATCTACGTAATTTTTGTAGATAGTAAAAACGCGTCGATGAAAAACTTTTTATGCATATTGCCACCGCAAAGGTAGGGTGATTGTTGACAGACAGGAAAATAAGATGGCATTGACTATTTTAGAGTGGATGTCTAGGTCATCCTTTCCCGATTCATCCTGTTGTCAAAATGGTGCCGTTTCATCTTCAGTTTTTGATAGAAAGTGTCTCGTTTCTATCCTCTATCTAAGGGGTGGCCAACTTCTTTCTGTTCCCGGACCAACATAATGGTCAACTATAGCGTCACGGGTCGCATCAGTGGTGCAACTTCTGTGCATAAAACCGCTCCATTATTAATTGAACTAATTAGTTAGTTATTAAATAAATTTTGTCACTGGAAATAAGAAGATTGTAAGCAATTTGTTAATCAAGAAATCTGCTGTTGGAACCGATAGTTCAAATAATGTTCACAAATTTAATTTTTTCACAGTACGGGCCGCACAAAATCACTTCATAAGGATCACCTTTTCATAAGGATTCCATGTTTCACTAGGTGCTATATGAATTTGTATATATTTTCTTGTTTTCTCATCTATTTTCGGGTCTTCATTCTTTATTTTGGACGTTTTGTCTCTTTTCCTCATATAGAATTCTCAATATGTGCTTCCGTTGCACATATATATTTTTGTATTATATGTTTGTTGATGATTTTATTTTTAACGTGTAAATTCGATGAATTATTATTATTATTTGCTTTTCTATTAGTTTTCATTACTTGTATTTTTCGCATTCTTATGTCCGTGTTTCCCATCTCTGTAATTGGGCTTAGTCTGTTGAGATGTGTAAATAAATAAATAAATAAATAAACTTCACGGGCCAGCTGTTAGCCACCCCTGCTCTATCTTCTCCAGTCTTTTTTTCTTTCTATTCTACCCCCCTTCAAGCCAAAAAATAGAGGACTTTTCGTAATTCTAAAGTTAGATATTTCTGTGGCAGAATTTGGTCCAAAATCCCGTGCCAATGACAATTCGCGAGCACCGTGGTGTTCTTTGAAGTAGCAAGAGTGGTCTCAATGTGCCTGTTTCTATACTTACGAGATCGATACCCTTAACATCAAGATTCATGTATGTTGTGGGTATGGTTTATGCATATGAATACATAGGTGGTGCCTCTTCTAATGATGGGTATAAACCAGTGCTCTTGACTCAAAATAAATAAATAAATAATAAAAAAATAATAATAAGAAGAAACCACACACACACATTCCGTGCCCCATGCTTAAAATATCAACATATAGATGTTGGGGAAGCAGCGGGGGTGTAGTGGACGAAACTGAACTGCTACTATTATTTATCTGCTGAAAATAAAATATCACAATTTCGGTCAGAAGAAGATACGGGAAAGGATGAATCGGGATATAACCGAGTGGACACTTACGTGCCAAATTAATTTCTGAGAATTCAGAAAACGCGGTGAGCACCAAAGAAACGAATTTGAATCATTTGAGAAACGACCACATGTCCTTTTAGAATTTTTTTTCTGATGTCTGCAGCGTTATTCTTAGACAGTTGGAAAGTGCAATGTGATGGCAGCATTCGGGAGGTTCGTAGATCTGTTAATAGGGAGCATGTACACCGTCGGTTCTTCCTTATTATTGTTTTAACATGGTATTGTACGCAGGTGATTTTTTTCCCGACCGAAGGCCTTCTGAATATTTACGATATAACGAAAGATTTATTGCTGAAAAATAACTACATTTTCTGTAAATAATTATATTACCACTGTAATGGTCTACAGATAAAAAGCGCCACGTGTTAGTAACAAATATAACCATATTAAGAGAAACATTACGTGTTATTTTCGAAAAATTCCATGTTTTTCAATGAATTTTTGTTAAACTGCATAGAATATGTTTCTCAAATTATTTGAATGTTTACTTTTTCTCTTACTTTCGGATCACTTGATAGATGGCAGTCATAAACGATTGTTGTGCTTGGGGAAAGCTGAATTTCGCATTTTTTTGAAAGCACCAAATCTCTACCTATTGACAAGTAAAATTTATGAACATTAGTAATCGGTTTTTTTAAAAATTTATTATAAATGCAGGCAACTTTGAATTAAAAACCATAAGCGTAAACTCAAATAATACCAGTGAAATCAATTAAATTCTGAAAAAAATATTGTGTATATTTTCTTTTTATAAATATAGTTAGTTCAATTAGGCCTACTTAGGTTATGGTGAACGGGGAATTCTCTGTGATTGGACAGGTATGAAAAGTGGATTCTTCAAGGAAAAGTATTTGGGCCCCATACTTTACTTTTATCGTTAAACTCTATCAGGGTATTCATGGGATTGTTAGCAAATTCACAGATGACGTGAAATAATGGGAGTAGTCGGGAATTCAAGTGATAGGGAGATGCTCCAGACCAGCGGTTCTCAACTGGTGCTCCGCGGTGACTCGTGGAAAATAAAATAAATCAGTAAATTTGATAGATAAATAAAAAAAAAGCGGTCTACAGGGGTCCGCCATAAAAATTATACACAAAAAGCAGGGCCGTCTTAAGAGCATCATGGGCCCCCTGGGCCAAATGATTTTTTTGAGGCCCTACCAGGTAAATTTTCGAAAATCTGAACCAGATCCCATTTTTGAGAGGCCCCCTTTTCTCTTGAGGCTCCCCGGGCCCACCCGGCACCGGGTGGGCCCATGCCTTAAAATGGCACTGACAAAAAGGGTTCCTCTAGTCAAACATGGATCCGCCATAGAAATTATGTACTAAAAAGGACTCCACGAGTCAATAAAGATTGAGAACCGCTGCTCCAGACGAACTTGAATATACAGCATAGGCAAATGAAGCTTAGTGTTGATAAGTGACTGATCCCTCATTTTGGCTCGAACAACCCACGATTCACTTACGAGTTGAATGGTATTACTATAATCCCGGATGTAACTAGGGTCACCGATTTGGGAATTCTCATTGACGAGCGGATTATGTTTGTTGAACATTGCTCTGCGGTGTTCAAGAAAGCGAATAGAATGCTCGGTTTCATTCTTAAAAATGTCTCTTTGCGTTCTCCTAAAAGTCATTCTTCCGCTTTTCCGAAGCTTAGTTCGCCCTGGACTTGACTACGCCGTAAGATTTTGGAGAACATACCTACAGATGGATATAGATTTGGTCGGGGGGGGGGGGGGGGTGAGTGATGCAGAGACTTATGCGTGCTGATGTTGGCACACAATTATTGAGCTATGAAGAAAGAGACTTGATTTCTTGAATAGGTTTACGTTGGAAGAATGTTTACATTGAGCATCGCGGGGACATGATAGAAGTGTTTACAATTTTCAAAGTGATGGACCATGAGTTATTGATACATCGTCAATCAACTGCTTCGACAAGGGAACACAAGTACCAATTGGTAAAGGGCAACCCTAGGTTGTAATGTCTCATGGAATTTTCCCTCCAAGGCCGCGGTCGTCTACTGGAAGCGACAACACGCGGCAAGCTACGCGAGCGACAACAGCCGACACTGAGTCCGTCTGACGTCGTCTACTGAAAGTGATCTTTACGCGCACTGAATTCGCTGCTTCACTCCATGCCAGTGTATTAGTTAAATAATCTTGAGAAAATATTTGAGAACTAAAATTTGGGAATATTTACTTCTAGGTCCTTACTTAATGAGAGATCTGGCACAAACTCAGTGAAGGCGTTCTTGATGTAAATAAATAAATAATTTATATTTAATCGATTATACTTACTACATACCATCACAACCTAATGAATGGCAAATTATCAAATTTTGAGCACTCATGCTCACGCGGGCAAGGGGGGAGGGAGACTTGTCTGCAGGGCGAGAGAAAAAAAAATTTGGAGAGGGAAAAAAACCGGAGCGATGGAAAGGAAAAAGTAAACAAGCATACTGCGCATGCGCAGATAAAATACAAGAAGCGTATATTCCCAATCTAAGCGGAGACGTCACGATTCATCGCTCGTCCGCTGATATCGCTCGCTCAAGATCGTTTGCAGTGGATGACGTTCCCTTACTTTCTGTGCATTGGGATCAGTCTTGTGAATACGGACAACTGCGCGCGACTGGTTTATCGCTTTAAGCCAGTGGACCCACTGGCCTAATAGGGTTGTGAATAAATGGAATAGTTCACACCAAGGGCCGTGAATTCTAACAAAATTGGCATGTTTGCAAAAGTACGATAAACATATTGGTATAAATCGAGAAGCTATCCATACTTAGATAAGGCAACAATAACTTCTTTTTTTGTACTGTATAATATCTTATCATAATTATTGGTTTTTATTGCACTTATTGGATTGCTGCATTTTTAATATAGTTTAAATATATATTCGGCATCCATATTTTTTTATGGGCATCTTTTTATCAGCCACCTCTCTGGGCAATTCGCCTGTTGTGGCCTTTGGGTTTGCATTTGTATGCAGAATCCTTTATATCCTGTATGTAGGTTTACTGCATCTCCAATAAATTTTCATCCAAAAATTATATTTATGCAAAACTAAATTTAATTACGTGCTGCATAAGCTTATTTTTGTCTGGGACAATCTCAGACATACAGCTGTAATATAAGCTAATTTCAAGACCTTTCCTTTTATACTACTACCGTTGTAACATACACTTCTTGAATCCCCCTAGAGGGTATGCTATAAGCGAACTCGACTGTATTTTATCTCATATATAATTTTTATACAAGAAAATTTAAAATGCAATCAAAACCACTTGATCAACTTTTTCTTCAATGATCATTCCAGTTGTGCGATTTTCACATTTATTTATATACAACGTTTTAACGCGATCTCTTCAACGTCGTATAAACGAGGTTCCACTGTATAATCTTCAAGTTAAAGGGGAAAAAGAAACAAATCTAAAAAAAAACGCATTAAACAGCGTCCATTCCATGCCATTCATTTCATGCCCGTGCAGCTTCATAAAAAAATCGCTTAAGAAAAAATTCTTTCTCCGCAAGGAAAAAAAGAAATGGCCATTAAGAGGTTCATTAATGTGTTTTTCCCCTCTCTGGAGGAAAGAAGAAAACAACTCTTCTCTCTTTTTCTCCCCTCAGAGATTTAGCCCTTTAATGGGGGCGAACCAGTCAGACCGGTTTGTGCTATTTTTTGTGTTTGTCGGCTGGTGAAAGGCCCTTGAAATGGTTGGGTGGCGCCCGCCCGTCATTGCCGATAGATAAGCAGGTCAGCTCTTTTGACGTTGCAGGAAAGAAAAAAAAAAAAGCCCTTCGGGAACGAGGGAAACACACGCACATATCAAAGGGCCATGCTATCCCCCCCCCCACCGCTTCCTCCCATTCCGAACAGCTACGATCCTCGGGTTTTTATTATTATGTGTGCTTGTGTGCTATGCGTGTGGTATGTGTGTGTGTGTTGAGTGCATTCTTTTCGCCCTCCGTTTTTTTTCCCACCCCTCTCTTTTACCCTTGCTCAGTGGTGGTGGTGTAATAAATTTGCAAATCTATCTGATTATCATAATTAGGTGCCCTTTTCCCGTTGTACACCGGTATTTTGTACCCCGCCGGGACGGAAAATAGAGATTAGTGTCGCGAAAGTATTACCGGTGTACGTGGCGTGAAAAAGATTTCGCTTTTGTTGAATGCTTACTACATTACCTTAATTATTATGCTGTGGTGCACCAATGTGAACCACTGGAATCATTATTTGGGCTTTATTTTTTCCACGTTAAGAAATATTTCATGAGACTTTGTTATTTCTTGATATGGTAGATTAATTGAACCGGACCAAGTAGAAATGGCTTCAGAGTCCAAAGAACATTTTTTTTTTTAAAGAAACTAGAAAAATAGAACTGAGGTAGATGTGAGGTTAATATGGACATGCTAAGCTTCAACGATTTTTGATGAGGCCCTTCTGACAAATTCTGACAAACGGATAGTGAGTGTTAAAAAATACCTTGTGTGAAAAGAAAAAAGTAGAATCCAATCTCAACAGAAAGATATGATTATTTGGTTTCTTTTTTCAAAGAGTCAGAGGGTCAGCCCAGTTCAGTAAGATACTGATACTCGCCTATAAAGTAGCCTACCAAAGGATGTTTAGAGGTGTCATGAGTTCGATACAAGGTTCGTCCTTGTCAGAAAATTTTCCTGACACAACAGAAAAGGCGACAAGACCACAGAAAAGATTGCTACCGCAGTGAGTCTTAGACCGATGGGTTAACGCACCAACCTCTCGGTAGGTATAAAAAGGCTGTCGTTCGGAATCGGAAATAAATTGTAGGTCCCTGTCTAATTAGCCCTCGTGTACAGAAAATGATATTTGTGTGACAAAAATGATCAAAGTGTCTGCATCTTGGCCATATTTCCAACAAATGGAGGTAATATGGCCAATAATGACCACAGAGAAGTTATCTCAACAAATCAAGTGCAACATTTCATTAATTTACTGAAATTATTGAACCGAGAAAACTTTAAATTGGAAATGAAATACAAAAATAAATAATAGTTTGAACCTCCTCGTTTGAAAATAAATTTTGTTGTCTTTTTCACTAAAATTAAAATAACTAAAAACAATTGTCGAATGGCAGTCGAGTGGTTAGGGAGCTAGCCTCTCACTATGCAGGTCTAGGGTTCGGGCATGGATGTTGATTAACAAATTCCCTGAACGGATCACGCTGATCCCTTGGGAATACGTGATGGTTATATTTACTTATTTATACTTTCCAAGTGATTAAAAGGCCCGTTTCGGAGAGATATGCCCTTTTTCATCCTTAGTGAATTATCGAAGCGAATGGGGAGGATTCAGAAATGTGGGAGCATGAAATTTTCAACAATGAGCATTTGATGTCCGCACATGTGCAGAGAATATAGCCATGTGCCTGGTCATGAAACCAACCTATATAAAATATTCTGAAGATAAATCTACACATTACAAACACATTTTTATACCGAATGAAATCATGATGAATACCGTTGGAAAAGTACATAAAGCCGCTCGTGCCATGATGAAGGGACCGAAGTTGTGGAACTATGAAACCCGAAAAGGAAAAGCAAACTTACCGTAAAAAAATACCATCACTTTCCGAATCACGCCTGCGGTACAATACGGTAAACTAAACTGCCGCGTAACTACAAATCATGCACGCAAAAAAGAGCTTGCACATGTGTCTAAACAAATAGCTACACATTCTAAGAGCACCAAATATTGAATTCCGTTCGAAATAAAATAAAAAAACTAGAAAATCGGTCATATTACCATCGGGCACTTTAGATATGCTGTACTTTTGAGAAACTACCGATGAAAAAGAATTAATTTCGATGGCTAATCTAATATTAATCAAAAATTGGTTGAAGCCCATTTTGAACAGACTGAAAAAACTCTTTTTAATGTGTTTAAAATTCTGCAAATATAATATTTTGTCTGTTAAATGTTTACTAAACAAATTTTCGTAAATTAAAAAAAAAGATTTTCAAGAAATATCTCAAGAGAAAATCTTTTCTTTTTGGAAATATATTTCCATTTTCTTCTTTCAAATCGAATGCAACTCAGGTCTATCGCCATATATGGGCAATTTACTACCTAGTGAGTTGTGCCGGAAGTGTAAGTGTGTGTACCAAACAGTCTGAGTGCGTATCTAGTGTTGTGTATGATTTTTCAGTGCTGCCATCTATGTATCAGAAGTGAAGTGAGTGAAGTGTAATGACTGAATTTTTGTACTGTTTGCAGGCCTGTTGCTCTCTGTGGCGAGACTTTTTAACGCGGAGATCGGCTCGCATTTGCGCCTCGAAGTTGGGAACCACAGAAAACCAACTTCAGCCGATCACCACTGTGGCGACGGTGGAGCTCGAATCCGGGTTCTCGCAATGCGAGTCCGTCACTATGACCACTCGACCACCGCAGCGGCAATATTTGCTGGACGTTAGAGCTGGAATAAATTACAGTCGAATCCCGATAAAACACCATTTGTCTCGCAGAATTCTTGTTTCGAGTTTGGCGTTATATCGGATCTTGGTTGAACACGTCTAATTCCTAAACATGGCACATTTGTAAACTGAAAATTGCTGACGTTAAGTGGGGTTGGAGCTAAACCGGGGTTCAACAGTATATGATCCTTCTCTAAGAGCTGGACTGAAGCTGTTTTTGCTTAGAAATAAGCCTTGCTTTGTTGATCATGTTTATTTGTTATTGCAGCGTAATACAATTTTTTTTAACACATTTGCTTTCATGCATTATCTTTCAACTGCTATAAAGTTTAAAGGAATTATCGGTGATTCTATATTTTACGTATAAAATACAACTCAGATCATTTTCGCATTACATGCCTTTTTTTGTGCTATGACCATTTTTTAGGAGCTTAAGAGGTAATAAAGGCATCTAAAAGGAGATTTGTATTTAAGAGGTGGTAAAAAAGAAAGAGAGACATTTAAACGTTGATTCTGGAAGACTATTATTTCATATCGCATGCATCTGCGGGTTGCAAACTCGGACTTGTCGAACCAAAAGTGGCCCTCCAAAAACTCGGAGATGACTAGAAGACTGCCACTGCTTCTAATCTAACCGAAAGTCTAACTGGATTACGAACTTGATATTCCTATCTTGAAGATTGAATGCAGTTTGTGAAATGTTTCGAGTTACGAATCAGCCTGAAAATGTCAACGAACTAATTTTGACTCTCAGAGACATACGCAGGAGGGAGGACATAGGGGTCCCGTGCCCCCTCCCAAGCCGACCAAAAATTAAGAAAAAAAATTAATATTTCGGTTTTTATAATTTGTGTTAATTGCATTTTTAATTGGGTTGCTGTATTTTTGAAATATATGACATCCATATTTTTATGGGCATCTTTTTGTCAGCCACTTCGTTGGGCATTTTGCCTGTTGTGGCGTTGTATTTGTATTAAAAAAATCAAAATATCGAAAGAAAATACCTTTTATATGCTATTTTAACCAATTTCTATTAATTTAAATGCTTTTTGAACGGTGGTAACTCGAAATTTCTGGGGAAAAAGATTTTGTGCTTCCTTCCGATCCTATGTACGTCCTTATTTGACCAATGCAATTGATCCCAGTCTTAGCGATTTTTTTCGAAAACCATCATGAAAAAATATGTTGTAAGTGGAAAAAACGTTCGAAATGGAAGTGATGAATCCGAGAAAACAGTAAATGTATTATTCAATGTTTGTTTAATATAGGTTGCAATGCTCATTAATTTCTCTGACTTGCGAGACATTCAAATGATTTGCGTAAATTACAACATTTCAAATGATGTCGTAATAGACTCCAAATAAGAGCGAATATCGTAAACATGATGTCAAGATTAAGTAACTGCGTACCGGCTGTTTATAATTTTACACATATATAAACCTTTCTTTCCCACCGATATTGCAAACGTACTGATTAATCATATAATGAATTACTTGAGCTTCATCCTCCGAACTACGGGAAATATTTTCTACTGCTGTGATTGCTTATACGCGTAACGGGCATATTTCGGCGAGTCTTCAACTTTCTGAGAAATATAGACTCTGTTATGATAGAAAAATGATAGTATTTGAAATCTTTTTCAATGATTTACTCATATAGGAGGAAAAAACGTATAGGGAATAACTTTCATAGCTAAGGAACAGCTTAAGTTAATTATTATTGCTGTGATAACTCTTTATGGGAGAAGAAAAACATTGGATACCAGAGTAAAATATTTTTTTATCTAATAATTTTAGTTAAATATTTCGTATAGATCAATTCTCAAGACACATATGCTCTACTTTGATTGACGTGTGGTTATTCTGTGACCTCTCAGAGGGTCTGTACTCTGTAAGTAAAAACACTCTATATTCATTCGGAAGCGTCTACGTTTGATCTTAGGTTATCATTAGAAGCTCCCCGGCTGTACCAACACCACCTATAAATGATTTATGTACAGCCGTGGTCCAGTAGGCTCCTCTGGACCTCTCTTCATGCTTCTGCTCATGTACCGGCCGGAAGAGACTATACTCTGTTATCGACGTGTAGTTAATTTACCACAGGTTAACCGCTGTGGTAGTTGAGTGGTCATAGTGACAGACTCGCATCGCGAGGTCCAAACCAAACTGGTAGAAGATCGATATTCGGATGCCAGTTTTGTGTGGTGTTATTCCCCTGCAGGGTATATTTGTAGCGTCTCTTTGTAACTGATTCATATTAAATTTCTATGTTGTTTGTAAAAGTAGGCCTATTTATCGAAGCTATCACTAGCTGCTTGAGATAATAAGTTACTGAAAATGATGCAGCAAATGTATAATAATTAGGGTGTAAGCATAGGAGTACGTATAGAATAAGTGGGGGGGGGGGGTTCAATTTTTTTTTTATTTTCAGGGGGGGGGGTTAAATTTTTCCTGCAAAATAACACTGTAATCTCGGCTTGGGGGGGCCCTTTGCGTACGCCCCCCCACCAATGGGTGTAATTAATACGATATATAAGCCCAAATCCTCAATTTTTTAATTAACGGGAAGGAAGGAACCAAGGCATTTATCTATACGTATATAATGACATGTCCTGACTGACCGATTCATTGACTGATTCACCGACTGACCCATCATCGCCGAGCCGAAACTACTGAAGTTATGAATATAAAATTTGATCAGTAGTTTCATTTCATGAAGTAAAGACCCCAGTAAGAAAGGGTTTTTCGAAATTATACCTCTAAAGGGGACTCATAAGGGGGTTCATACACAAAGTTTATATAGAGAAATCTCATGCCGAGCCGAAACCACCGAAGGTATAAATATGAAATTTGATTTACTAGTGTTATTTCAAGATTTCTTGACGTAAAGAATCACTAGAAGGGGTTTTTCGAAGGTTTCGAATTGAAGTATGAAAAGATTACATAGAGAAATCACACTTCACCGAAACCGTTGAAGCTACAAAGTTTGGTCAGTAGTTTTATTTTGTAATGTAGAGATTCACTAAAAATGAATATTTAAAAATTCAACATCCAAAGGGGCCATAGGGGGGGGGGATTTCAAAGGGTATATGGCGCAATCGTTGCTGAATCCAAACAGCAGACGCTATAAATATGAAATTATAAAATAGGAACTCATTACGGTGAGATTTCTGAAAATTCAATCACCGAGGGGGGTTCAAATATTATATGGGTGGTCATTGCCGAAAAAAATTTGAGATTACCAAATTCAAGCGAGCGAAACCGCGGTTACCAGCTAGTTTTGTATAATTTAAATTTTAAAACTAGAAACTCAATACTTATTCTTTTAGTGTTATGAAACCCCCTCATAACAGTCAATAAATAATAATTTCCCGGGGGAAAAAACCCTTGTTGAAAGTAGACTATGCAGTTCGAACCCCTACTTAACGGTCAACCTCAGATACGGTGACGGACATAATTTTCATCATTGATTCGATTTGGTTAGAACCCATGTACGGACACAAACATTCTTTGTTTGAAAATATTCCTCATCCCGTATTTCTTAATATGAAATTCCAATAATTAAGCCAAAGCTTACGTAGCTCCGAAAGTAACTTTCCAGCTCTTGTGACTATTTCAAAGCCACAGCCTGTTCAATAACTTTTCTATATGATTTCTAGGGATCTTAACGGGAAAAAAAATTGTACCTTCTTTTTTATATTACGATCGTACGATTGAAAAGTATTCTTCAAACTCTAGGAAAATGCCTAATGTTTAATCACATAATTACTGTATTATAAAACTCTCGGGAAAAGGAGGACTTAAACGGTGAGTTAACTTTGTAAAATTGAGTTTTATTTAAATATTAGTGTCTTATCTGCTCTTGAATGAAAATAACTTTTAGCGGTTAGTTCATTTTTGTCGCACCACGGCAATTTTCTGCACACGAGGGCTAATTAGACCGGGACTTACAATTTTAGCGGTTTAGACCTTCAATCCGATACTTACGTATATATTACTAGGAAATTAAGGCACCTGCTATTTTCTACTTCAAGCATTATACTAAATAAGCAAACTTTGACGACAAGAATACGTGTGGGCCATACATGTACACACCCATTCGTTCCTTCATGTACCAGACCATTACAAATTTTCCGAAGGAATATTTATGAGGTGCATGTACGGTAGTAGTAATAGGCCGCTGTGGTGATCGAGTGGTCAGAGTGACGGACTCGCATCGCGAGGTCACGGGTTCGAATCCCACCGCCGCCACAGTAGAGGTCGGCTGAAGTTGCTGCTAATAAGAGGCGATCTGCCCGTTAAAAAGTTTCGCCAAGGAGAGCAACTAGCCTACAACAGTACAAATATTCAAACATCACACTTCACTCAGAATTTGTAATATAGATGGCACCAGTAAAAATTCACACACGACACTATATAAGCATTCAGACTGTTAGGTACACATACTCAAACTTCCGGTACAACCCAATGGATAGCAAATTGCCCATGACGATGGACAGGAGCTGTGCTCGGTTTGAAAGAAAGAAAGTTTACGCTTTCTTTCGATCAATCCCATGTTTGTCTGGTCATTTTCCACGAAATTTCGTGTTATTTGACAGCTTACACATACATCAAAGTTTGTTAAACTGTTTTAGAATACAGCCGGTCTATAATACAAGATCGTTGATTTCAAAAGACAACTTCTTCTACTTTACTGTGCATGAACCTCATACACATTCCTCTGCGAAATTTCTTACGAATCGATACATGCCGGAACGCGTGATGCGCATGTACGTATGTATATGTGTTTCCGTAATTACGTCATCAGAGTTGTGCTTCTTTCGTGTTCTGCTAGTGTTGCCTTCTATCTTTCATATTTTGAAGTGAAGATGGTAAATGCTTGAATTTAATGTTATTTAAGTATCATGTTGAAGGGGTCTGCGATTACTACAGACTAATGCCCAGTGAATATGAGGGGAAAATACTATACAGTGGATTCTACGTTTGTTTCTCAAAAAAATCATCATGAAAAACGTTGTGAGGAAAACGCTTCAATCGAGAAATCTCGATGAGTATCAGTTAGATTCGGTACCACGAAAATAAGTCGCAGGCTACTGAGCAGGAAAACGTCCTAAGTGGAAACGCTATAAGCGGTATCCACTGTATCTACCAAAAAAAAAAAGAAAAAAGCTACATATATCTATGACAAGTATTGCACAAAGCACGGAATACGAAACTGTTTACATAGGTTAATAACGTTTCCACCGGCGTATAAATTCCTCATTATATCCATTCCACTTCCGTCCAAAATACCGTTCTCGTACGATTTCGCTTTTACTGCCAAAAAAAAAAATTGCTTTTTTTTTTCTTTTCGTTAATAGAGAATGTTATGGCAGAACGACATGCGATAGCGTGACAGCTAAATAACCCCCTTCTTCCCGTTTTGGCATCATCCTATAATTTACGGAACCGTTTCCTTGCCATCACAATTGATATCAACAAATAAAAGGTCGACGAGACGAAAAACACACGATATCATTCAATTACACGCGTTCAATCTTCTTTCAAAATTTCCAAATTTTAAATTTATCCAGATCTTGGTCAGATTTCGATCGCGTAGTGAATTCCTACGGGGTTGCTAAGGCTTTTTTTTTCATTTTTCATTGCTATGTTTTGTGTAAGTCTTTTTTATATACGTTTAGCGGGAGGGAATCCATCTTTCGGCTTATTAGGGATAAGTGCGTTTACCGGAAGCTCCCTCTACCGGGCATTTGCGCATAGACCGATCGATATAGTGACTCAGCACGAGCCCGCATTACTCTCTGGAGCCTACGCCGCTAACGTTAGGATCGATATTTTCAGATGCCACTTCTCCTTTTCTTCGTTATCTTTGTGTCTTTGGCGTGTTCTGTATAGACAGTGTTGTAGTCTTCGATTTTTTCCCTCCGTGTTCACATGGCAGGTAAACACGGGGTTTATTGTAGGAATATGTAAGAGATGCACAGCGCGTTTTTGGAAGAGAAATTTTTTCTGACTTTATAAAAACTCGTTGTATATGCATCATTTTTTTTTATTATCTGAATAATGGATATGAAGTCAGACAAAATACTTTAGTGTTAACGTGAATTTTCCAAAGATTTGATACCTCGGTTAACGATGATTATTCGTTCCGAAACTATCAGTCCGTAAGCTGAAACGCATTTTTCCATAGACTTCTTTGCAATTTCAATTCGTTCCATGTACCTGCCCGAAATTTAGAAATAATTTTCATAAAACATTCAAGAAACACTGCATGAAAGACAAAAAACTGACCGATGGCTGAAATTTGCAAAAGAAACAATGGGATACATGAGAATTTACAAGATCAAGAGATGCTGGAGATCTTTTTATTTTACACCATGTACATAACCCAGTCGGATACGTCGTGAGATTTGATTGTGATTTTTTATGTAAATATTCATCATGATAATATTTAGATGGTGGTATAAGGCTTTTTATACTGTCGATACCGCTTATTATAATCATGGATAATGTTATTTGGGTATTGCTATCACTTTTGAAAAGAACCGAACATCAGACCAATATCATAACATGGGAAAAAATTCCTTTATAGTTTTTATAGTTCATATCGCAGCCAATCCGTCAGAAAAATATATTTATTTTTGGTGAAGTGCTGTTGCGCCCTTTCGGAAAACACCCTCGACCACACATTCTATGATCAAAAATGTTTGTTTAGGTGTCTTATATCAAGTTCTCTCAAAGTTTTCCCACGATTTACACGTTTTTACGATATATATACACGTGTATATGTACACGATATATATAATTACGATGATATACACGTTTTTCCCGTATTTACACGCGAAGAAGACATCAATGAACTAGAATCCCTTCTGTCACCTATCAAATAAAACTGTTACAATTCTTCGATTGAAATTAGCAACCGGATTTTGATTAATGTACCATATGAAAAAAAAACCAATATGATATGATATTAATTGATATTTAATAAACAAAAATATTAAATAAATTATCAAGTTTGAATCGAAATTTTAACAGTTGTTATTTGTCAGCGGTAATACAACATTAGTAAATATCGGAAAATGTCAAGCATTTCGAGTATTTTGTAATTAATCAAAAACAATACAAAACTTCAAACTTGATAATTTAATTAATATTATTGCTTATAAAATACTGACTAATATCATGTCATATTGCTTTTTTAATGCGGTACATTAACCAAAATCGTGTTGCTCATTTCAGTCGAAGAGTTGTAATATTTATATTTGATAGGTGGCGGAAGGGGTTCCAGTTCATTGACGTCTTTCTCCCATGTAATATCATATTGTACTGCATAATTGTATTCAATATTTTCTGGAGAAGGCATATTTTTGCCCAATCATAAGGGAAAGGGGAATATTATTGGTAGCACTTATTTTCGAATCGTCATAGATATGATGAAGATACTATCAGCTGAGCCTACATTAAGCGACCTGAACTAATGACCTTCGTTCTTTCTACCTTTCAAGGTTTCAAGAATGTTCAGACCGTTCATTTTCATGTCGCAAAATTTACCGTTTGCACTGAAAATATATTCAAGTCTCGGCATCGTTATTTTAATAATACATTTCCTCGCAGTGTAATCTTTTATTTTACGTGAAACGGTTAAAAAATGTTCTGAAAATCGGGAATGACAGCGATAGGATTTTTCTCTCCAGACCAACTTAAACAGGATTGCAGCATGGGCAAATGAATGGAGCATGACGTTTAGCGTTGATAAGTGCATGGTCGCTCATTTTGGTTCGAACAACCCACGGTTTTCTTACGAGTTGAATGGTGTCACTATCCCGGATGCAACTAGGGTCACCGATTTGGGAATTCTCATTGACGAGCGGCTTAGGTTTTCTGCACATTGTTCAGCGGTGGTCAAAAAAGCGAATAGAATGCTTGGTCTCATTTTCAGAAGGTCTCTTCGCGTTCTCCTAAAGTCATTCTTCCGCTTTTTCGAGGCTTAGTTCGTCCTGGACTGGAGTATGCTGTAAGGTTTTGGAGACCATACCTACAGAGGGACATAGACTTGGTTGAAGGGGTGCAGAGAAGAGCTAGGCGTGTCCTTATTGTCACACAGGGCTTGAGTTATGAAGAGAGACTCTATTTTTTGAATATGTTTACATTGGATGAACGCAGGTGTCGAGGAGATATGATCGAAGTGTTCAAAATTTTCAATGGGATGGATAGGATGGACCATGAGCTTTTAGTACACCGCCAATCGACTGCTTTTACAAGGGGATACCAATATCGATTGGTGAAGGACAATGCAAGACTATGGTGTCGCAGGGAATTTTTCTCTAATAGGGTTGTTAATAAATGGAATAGCTTACCCCTGGAGGTACTAAATTGTAACACAATTGACACGTTTAAAAAGAAATACGATAAACATGTTGGGGTGAATCGAGAAGCTATCCATTCTTAGAATAAGACAACCATAAGTATTCTTTATGGGCGTTGTATAATATTTTATCATATATTGTTTATAATTTGTGTTAATTGCATTTTTAATTGGGTTACTGTATTTTTGAAACATATGACATCCATATTTTTATGGGCATCTTTTTATCAGCCACCTCGTTGGGCATTTTGCCTGTTGTGGCGTTGCATTTGTATTTGAACCCACGAATATGAATATGCATCTCACATATTTGTCATATTTTTACAACGTTTTTTTCTACATTTCAACTTCAATTCACTGCGATTTACCTTCATTTACCCCACATTAGTGATTTTTCAACAATGTCAGCAATAATTAATGATTTTACCGACTTATAGCAATATTTTTGTTGACAAGTGGCAATTTCCTATATTTTGAAAAAAAAGATCCAAATTTTTTTCAATATTTTTCCTCAATGAAATGTGATTACCAGGTTTTGAAGTTTTTTTCCTGAAATACTCTTTCTCTCTGCGATTTGTAATAGCCCTTAATTTCAGTAATTTCACCAATAATTAGCAATTTTATTGGTAATTGCACGTTTTAGTGCCAATTAGTGACATTCCGTGAATAGGATGGCAATTCCCCATACATTTCTCAGTGAAATATAGCCATTCAAAATATGAGGGTCTAGTCTTTGGTCCATGAACCATAGATTGGGAAACCCTGACCTAAACAAATTATCGAGATCATTATTCAGGATCTACGCCTTTGAACAGGAATTTTATACCCGTGATAAACAGGATTAAGTATGAGGACAGAGTAATAATAGAATATATCATCCGCTTGAATTTATTCAAGCATCTGAATCAAATACAATTTGGGAAAAGGAATGGAAAAGTATTTATTGTCTTTTTTTAAATCAATCAGTGAAAAAAGAGTAATTGATGATAAATTATCAATGAATCAAATTTAGAAGTTCAAAGCGGTGTAATTGCGTGATTATGTATGTTTCTAAATATGTTATGTCTGTCCTCTGTCTGGTAAAACACTCTATAGAAAAAAGAAGAAAACTCTATAATTTGACCTAAAGTGAAAAATTTTAGTCTCCTCCCTCCCCCATCTACGTC
Organism: Pholcus phalangioides; assembly: GCF_987345545.1. Lineage (NCBI taxonomy): Eukaryota > Metazoa > Arthropoda > Arachnida > Araneae > Pholcidae > Pholcus > Pholcus phalangioides. The sequence continues at coordinate 30,399,499 of NW_028301597.1, forward strand.
AACATGTTGGAAATGTTTCAATAAGATTTTCAAATTTACTTGTATAATAAAAATTTAAGAATTTTAGAGGTTATAAACCAAAAATTGAAAATTTAGTAACTATTCTAATTGTCTGATGTGATGAAACTGATGACACTGAACCCCACATTTGGACATTTTTTTAAATAAATGAATTAAAAAGTGGTGCACGAGAGAGGGTTTGGCAGGTTTCTATATATTTTTGTATTTCTTGGCAATTTATTTATTAAGTAAAATAATATGTTGCCGTAACTGAATTTTGGCTCTTTCGGGATATATGTGTTTTTTTGTTTATTGAGTGAGCTGTATCCAATGGACTAAAGACATAATAGGAATTTTTTATTTATGTATTCACAGCTGCTAATAATGTTTGAGCATAATATTCGTTTTTGCTGATAATTTTCATCATCCACGTATTGACAGTGAAAAATAAACAAAATCAACATCAAGCGAAACTATAATTGCAATCTATGGTTCTATTTCTATTTATCAATATCGAGAAATAAATTTCCTTTGATTTTATGGATAAAAAAAAATATCTAGAACAGAATAAAATATCATGTAACATAATTACCCGAATCAAAATATTTAATACCGTATATAACAGAAGTGCAAGCTTTTCTCCGTGGAAGTCTATAAAAATTTTACCGCTTGTTTATATTCATATCTTATTCATATTTCCGCATATCTTATATCAATTTGATAGTGATTGATCCGATGTATTTTAAAAGGATTTTAATAAAAATATTACTTACTTTCAGTACCAAAATTTTCCGTATCTATTTGAATGGATTTGTATATTGGCGATGCAATTAAAGAAAAAGTGTCATTAATTTCTATTTTTAATAGAAATTCTCGCGTCATATTTAGATCATAAAAGATGGCCACGACGTTTCTCATTTTCTATCGTGATTGTCATCATTCTCTGTCAGACTGAAGCCAATGATTATTTAGCCGGTTCTGAAAGGCTGGGAAAAAAAATGCCTATGCCCCCAATAGGCGTTTGAACCTAGACCGGTTGAACCAAAAGTTGATATGCAGAATGTCATTGAGTTTTCGTGGAAACATCCCATGAAGCTTTTAAGAAATTTCGCTCCCTTGTGTCTAGTTTTCTAGGAATGTTCAAGGGCAGTGTAATACAAGATTATTATCTAGCGTAATATTATGAGTCCCGTCAATCATAATTTCAAGACACGAGATCTATACGATGCGCGTGTAGGTTTAGAATAATTTTAAGAGAGAACACATCCATCTAGAGAAATCGATTACTTAATCTGAGAAGTCTTATCATACCTAGGCTAAGTACTGGGGGTTCTTCAACCTTTCAGACATTGCGGGCCAAATTAAACTTTCCACGAATCCCACGGGCCACAAGTCATGCCACGATATTCTCGGTTATTAAATAGGGTTACCCAAATGTTTATTGAAAACTTTTTCATATTTGCTCCGAATTAATATCTTTCATTAAATTTGTATTTTTTATTTATTTTTGAATAACTTCCTTTCATTAGTTAATTAATTCTTTTTGATTGATTGTTTCTTTTATTAAATCTGAAATTAGCTCGATAATTCTGAAATTATTTTTTCATTAATATTTTAAATTTTCATTAATTATAAAATTATTTCTTTAAAAAATTCTTAATTTTTTCATGAATTACTACTCTTAAAAATTCTGAAAATTGCCCTCAACCATTCTGAAAAAAAAAATTTCCTTTCTGTAAATATTTTATGCATTTTTTTAATAATTCTAAAATTATTTCTTTCATTAAGTGACTCGTGGCACAATTCCAGACCATTTAAGCGATCTGTGGCACATTAAGCGATCCCTTGAGTGACATGTGACAAAGGTTTAGAGCATTGGTCCTGCCACCAGTGCGGTTCTACATCACTCAAGTTATCCGCGGCACATTCTCAGATTACTTAAGTGATCTGCGGCATAGTCACGGATCACTTATATGACGCGCGGCACAGCTCCAGAGCATTTGGATCCGCTAAGTATTTGAAGATCACTAGAGTGGTCTGTAGGGGACTCAATAGGGAGAATGTTAGTTCAGGTGCCCACAAACTAGTGAAAAGTTTTACTCGTTTTTCGCGCACCGAGTAAGACGCCATTAAGAATATTTCATATTTTTTATAAAGGGTGGTTGATGACGTAAGAATCATCCCCCCCCCCCGTCATCAAGTCAGCAAATCGAAAATCCCCCATCCATGCTGACATAATACTTGAATGACCCCTAACATAAAGATACCCGGAAGTTATTTGGTCTCTCGAAATATTGCAGTCTGTATGAAATCATAGGCCCGAAGAACTCTTTTGGCCCCGGTTCCCCGAATTCGTAACGACGGCCCTTTCAATCTATCGAATGCACAGCATTACTGTTGAAACTGGAAAGTATCTCAGTTCTAAATACAGCAATACAGATTCCAGTGGCCAGAACTGTTTAAAGAATTTTATTTTTGGAAATATTTTTCGAATTTTATTTCGTTTTTCTATGCAAAGTAGCTATTTTCTGAAAAATGGTCGGTGAGCCATAGCAAAAAGCTCGGAGGGCCACATTTTTCCCGCGGGCCATGAGTTGAAGGCCTCCCCCGGCCTATTACATTGAAGCGGATTTCAAGAAATTAAAATAAAACAAATTTTATAAACAGAATTTTAACTCTCTCTCTCTCTCACGTATTTCTATTTTTATCACATTTTAAAAAATCAAAAACTTTCATAATATATAATGAAATATAGATTTCACAATGATTATAATTAAAGTTCCGTGCTATGAGTAGTTTTGTTTTCTCAAAAACTGCTTCTCCGAATACAGCCAAATTTTTAGGATATATGGAAAAAAAATAGAGATTGATTAAATAAACAAAAATAGTTCAATTTTCGACCACAAGGTGAAAAATTGGCGCTTTTTTAATTGAATTTTCTTTTTTCCCATGAACCATATAGTGTATATACCAGGTTTCAATGGAATACGTCTACCAGACCTATATAGGTTTGAGTAGTTTCCGTATACTGACAACCGTTCTGGAGGACGTATTCCATTGAAACTTGGTATACGTATGTACTATATTGTCCATGGGGGGAGGAAGACAAATTCAGTAAAAAAAAGCGCTACTTTTTCACCCTGTGGTAGGAAATTGAACTACTTTTGAGAAAAACTACTCAGAGTACGGGAACTTTAATTATAATCATCCTGTATATGATCTAAGATTTTGAAATTGTTCTTTGATGATAACCTCCGTTATTTGATAATGCATCCATTTTTTATCGTTTCTTGAGCTTCGGTTTGTCTTTCATTTTCGGTATGCACATATATTGATATAAGATCTTAAAGAAATAAAAAACTCGTTCTTAAAAACATTAGAAATTTTTGTAAGATGACCCTGTCGGAGATGACCCATAAAATATTTGTAGGAACACCGGAATCTTTAAAAGGCAATCGGGACAATTTTTGGAAAGGGCAGATAGTGTATCTAACCCATCCTTGGCATTCCCAAGCTCCGTCGTACCCTAACATGGAAAAGATATACTTCACTAAGAAATTAAATTTTTCCTTCAATAAGATATACTACACATATTTCACCAACAAACAATCCCAAAACTTCAAATACCAAAAGTGCATAACATACAGTACTAGCTGATACCCGGCGACGTTGCCCGCCCCGTAAAAAATTTATATATGTATAGCTTATTAATTATTTCTTAATCAAAAAAATTTCTGCATCAAGTAAAAAAAAATACTTTTATTTTTAAATATTTTAATTAAAATCTTCAGGCAATCGCTTGTGGATACACAATATTTTTGTTTGTTCATCTGGTACGTAGATTTACAAATTTTTGCTATTACCAACACGTGAACAGGTGACGAAAAGGTGTCCGTGTGAAAAACAGGGCTCAAGTAAGTTGATACCTGCCACTGCTAACAACTGGCTTTGCGCTTTGTTGATTGTCATGGCAAAAGCTAAACGAATCGGGAACTGTAATCGCTTGAAAGTGAATGGCATTTCTTCGGTGATAATTGGGATACGGGGAATGAAGATGTCTTCTCCTTTGGCACATCCAGTTAGAATCGTTGCTTCAATGATGCAATTGTGCAATTTCTTCACGCAGAGTCTGGTGCCACCGCAGAGTCTCGGTGTGTCCAAATTTCTTAAAAGCATTATAGGTGCTCCGACTTTGAGGGTCAAATTGTGTGGTGGCACACCCGGAATATCCAAAGGAAATTCTGCAGGATACAGAACTAAATGTCTGTGCCGTGTCTGTGACAGTGTCAACCGATTTGTAAGATGTGGAGTCTCCTGGAATAATTTTTAGGATTTTTTCGTTGATCTTGTTCACACAGTCATTTTTCGGTGCCAGAATCGCTCTCAGAAAGCCACTCATGGTTTTGGTCATTTTGTTGAATGTTTGGGAAGACTTTGTCTGCAAGTTCTTGAACTGAGTTTAACAACTGGCAAAATCCATTTGGGAACGTAATCGGTCCAGTGCTTGGGTCTACTGGTTGGTCAACTGATGTGAAAATAATAGCAGTGCTGAGCCATTTTGCAGTTGAACTCGCATGTTGGTGGATAAGGATAATTTTTTAACTTCGTGCCAGAGTGTTGATGATTTGAGGCAAGCATTGAGTTCATCAGTTGGCGTTGAACATTTTTATTCCCAGTTTTGTCAGCGCAGTTGCTGTTCTCTGTTGTCAGCGACGTCATACGTCCAGCTTGTGCAGCGAATATTATTCAAACGCCTTTTAAGCATTTTTTAAATTGAAACTATACCTATACGATAGGCGGTTGATGAGATAAAGGCCGCATTAGCACTTACAGGATACCCTGTACATAGGCTAGCAGAAATACCCGGCGCTCTTCCCGGGTTTTCTTCAATTACTGGGAGGATTGGAAAAGTGACAAACCGTTATAAAGGAATAAACTGTTATAATAACAGAATTAAAGGTGTGACAAACCATTGTAAAGGCATATATGCACGTCTGAAACGCATTGTTGGAAACCACGGTAACCAAAGTAAACGTCCCGAAAGTGATTGTTGAGGCCCCAAAACCATTGTTGCCCGACAGTTTTTCCACCCATTTCGGGCATTTGGCCAGCTCTGACGAACTTTTAAAGTAGCCTACGGTTCAATCCCGGACCTGTTTGGTATATACGCAAAATCTGGCGACGATCGGTCTAAAACTGTAGATTTGTATAAAGAACATACATACATGCATACTTTCACATTTATATATAAGATTTTCTGAATGGAAATATAAAAAGAAAGACACACAGCTCGCGCGCGTATCTCGCTCTAAAAATATTTTACTCATTTTGCTGTGAGGATATATAATTAAGAATACATTAATTTTTTATAAAATGGTTCAGTTTTTTTTTTTTTTGAATTAAATTTTTAAACATATTCCACAAAAATTTCTGTCTCAATCTCCAGTCAAATTCCAAACACTCCTTTCGTCTTCCGATGGCTATCATTATACATCATCACCATAGTTATTATCTCATTTATCCCTTTAAGCGGTTTTTAAAATTTCCCTGATCCTCATTATAACTGCCACATTGGAAATAAAAGCGTTTTGAGAACCCGAGATATTTCGGGGTGACTGAAATACAGCAGATCAATTTTGACGAGATTTCTCGGGATTGCCAGTGTAAGGGGGGTCAAAGTCTAAATGTAAGCAGCATTTAATAACTCGTCGTAGCGTCTCTTATCAGGTGTCCCCCTCACCCCGGATTGAAACGAGGAACCCAAATAAATAATTGAGGATTTGTCCTGGATTTTCATTTATTCTGAAATTAATTTTATAATTAATTTTAATTCCGAAAATTTTTCTCGCTAAATGTTTAATTATTTTCAGTTGATATTCAGAGTTATTTTTTTTCTTTTCACGCTTTCTTAATTTTATCATTGCTTTAATTAGTCGTGAATATTTTACGCTTATAAAATTATATCCTGATTAATACAAAAATTTCATCTTTTGTGTGTATGTGTGAGCACGCACGCACACACGCAGGACTATATGCCTATTGTACATATTCGTGCAGTTTTTCTTAGGCAATTCTGCATTTTCTGTAATTATGAAGGTCTAGTCTTTTAGGATATCGTCTTTTCTTCCGAAAAACGTAGAGTTCTGAAATTGTTCCGGTATCGGGCCCCCTCCCCCGAACCATAGACTAAAGCAATTAATAATCAGAGGGGAAAATTGACGTTATAACGGGTTCGTTATAACTGTGTTGTTATAACTCTCGTTATAAACGAATTTTAGTTTTTTTGCGATGTAGAAACATATAGATGGTTAAAAGAACAAAAACTACATAAATTCACTTTTCTTTTACCCTCTATATTTTTAACTACTTTTCATAAATAGCATATCTAGAGTTGGCTTTTTATGCATACACAATGTTGATTGTATAACAAAATTTTGCACTTTACGGAATGCAAAAGTTTCTGCAACTGATGCATTCGTTGCAATATAAAAGTGTCCAATAACATTTAAGGAAGAGAAAATGATTAAGACCGTTTTTCCCACTGTCCAAGTTTAGGAAGATTCTAAGAAGAAAAGGGAGGAAGGGAGGATTATTCAAGGAAAATAACAACGATGTCAAAATCAGAGGTCGTGTCCCACCTTCCCAACACACCTACAGGCAAAATGGCACGTTTTGCCTCCTCTTATATAAACAAGAAGATAAGATACGGCATATATTCTTCCCATCTACAGGGAGAGGTACTATTATGCCCCTGTTACAAACACCCATGAATAAGGTGAAGCGATTGAAAACCCTTCCCAGTTCATTTCATGTATAATTCTTAAAGGGAAGAGCAAGGAAAACATGCTTTTCGAGAATTTCTGTTATCGTTATAACGAATTTTTTCTGATTTTCATTCATAAATAACTCACTATAAGCGAATACTTGTTGTATCTTCGACATTAGCTTTTTGACAATCACTTGCTAAAAGAAATTGCAAAAACAAAGTTTTTTGATAATATTTAAGTTTTTAATGTATTTTTTGAGTATCAAAAATGCAAAAACATTTTGGAAATTCCAAATAATGAATGCTCGAGTCTGAAAGGGTTATACGTCAAAGTAAACGTCAAAATTTCTGTTTGGATTACAGTCGATCCCGCTTATAACGTTTTCCAAAAAAACCTTCATGGAAAAACGTTGTAAGCGGGAAACGCTAACTCGGAAACTCAATGAGCATTAGTAATATATGAGATCACAAAAATCAGACGTACAAAGCGGAAAAACGGCGCGAACGTTATAAGCGGGATCCACTGGATATGCGCTGCGCTGCGTATTATCTTTCACGCAAAAACTAGACCAAAAAGCATTTTTTTTTCTACATAAGACGTCATTATTGGTGAATGAAATTTATTTATGCGGATTACATATGGATTCACTGTAAGCAGTGAAATACGGGGTGGTCCAGAAGTCTGGGCCGGTTTCAAAAGAAAGAAAAATATTTAAAAGAACCTATAAAAACAGAGGCAAACGAATTTTGAAGAATTTGAAAGAGAAGGTTTCAAAGTTTACCTCCATTCATTTCACTTCCATTCTTTGTAACACCCATGTTACAAAGAACATGGCAAGAAATGCTATATAGCAGGGTTTCTCAACCTATGGTCCACGGACCAGTGGTAGTCCGCAACGATAACATAGGTGGTGCGCGCGCACACGCGCACACACACACAGGCAGACTTGATAACTAACTCACTTGTAACTAAATTCGCCAGATGTCCCGATATTTTTCGCCCTGTACGCTTGTTTGTCCCAGTTTTTGCCGCGCAATGAAATAGAATCGTTTTCATAATTTTTGCAATTCAACTTTTAGCTACGTTAGGCATTACGCTAGGAATTTGTTATTCCACTGCTATATTTTTGTCTACTAAATTTCCGCTAGCTTTTATTGATATGGCAGCATAGTATATTGATTATACTGATTGGAAGCAAGTGACTTGCAGAAATATGAATTCAGTTTTGAAGGAATTAAGGCCAAAATTTCAAGAACTTTGTCCCGCCGGTGCCCACGAAAGAGCGATTTTGCTGTAATAAACCAGACACGACCCCGCTTTTGCTCCGATAGGGGATATAAGCCCGTTATCTCGTAAGGTTGGGATTGTCTCTTGTAGGGAAAAACATTTTCAGTGTTAATCTAATTATTTCAATCGGTTTTACGCTGTGCACTTGAGCGCAAAGCACTGCTGTGAAAGTTCACACTAAAATTATTCGGAGTCTTTGGAACGAATTAATTAATTTTACATTCATTCCTATGGGGGAAAAATAAAAATGAAGTATTTTGGTTTCTCTGTACAATTCGGTTTACGAACGGACTTCCAGAACGAATTACATGTAGTATGTTCGTAAGCCGAGGGTCAACTGTTCGTAGAAGCACCGACGTTATAATATGAGGCTAATATTACTTAAGCCCCCTCCCCCTCTAGTAATTTATGAGTAACACATCTCACCCTTCATCGTATATGCCCTTCAATCACGTATATACGTATACACGATTGTCACGTCTGACAATCATGGCTTCCATCCCAATATTTTACTCGTTTATGTTCTTCTGTGTAGGAGTAGTGCCATAATATTTTCGTAATACATTGTTAGTTTCAATTTTACACTGCAATGTTCCCACCAAATGTAGCACACAAGAGGTATAAGTGCAATGTTAAGTGTATGTGTCTATAACTCTCGCGCATTATATCCCTGATATAAAATACAGACATTCCTGTTTATATGTATTTTATTCCTGCATTTAAATGTCCCGTATTTTAAGGAACATAGGCTACTCACGTGTAATGCTATACGTGTGGGGTCCGTCGAATTGTTTCAGACATTTTGGTGGTCTTTTGGTTCAGAAAGGTTGGAAACGCTGCTATGTATATAAGCTTGAAATCCTCCACATCACTGAAGGTTGCGCATATAGAAATTTTGTAGAAGTAAAAAAATATTTAAACCTTCTCTTTCATATTCTTTAAGCAAACTTCTCTTTTACCCCCCCCCCCCCTGTGACCGTTGCAATATTGCATTATTTATATATATTTGTATTTTATGTATTATATGTGTTTGTGTAATCGCATTCCCCCCCCCCCCACCCCCCCTTCCTAGTTTGATGTTTTTTCATAATTTTTTGTTTTCAATCTCAAAAATCATTACATAGTGACTCTTTATTTTACACTGTATGATAATTGAAATGTTATTGAATTAACTTCATCGTAACAACCAGTATGGGACCTTGGTGTCTCCTTGGTGATTTTCACTAACCTAATGTATTGTTATCATTCACATCTAACATATTAATAAAATTGAAATTAAATTGAATTGTTTGTCTCTATATCTTTTTAATAGTTTTTTTTAAACTTTTTTTTCAAAACGGTCTAGACTTCTAGACATAATCCGTGGATTATGCGTAGTCTGTTCCGATCATATTTACCGGATGAAGCAAGATTTATACATTTTATTACATCTTTGTGAAATTACTTTTTTTTCTTTCTTTCATACCGTACATGGTCCTGTCTCTACCGACACAATTCGCGTTTCATCCATTGCTCTTACAGTTTGTTGTCTCATGGGAAGCAGGATCATGTCGGGGGAAACTTTATTGTATATATTGCACATATTTACATACAAATACATATTGCAAGACAAATCTCAATCCTCAATTGAAAAAAAAGTAATAATAATAATATAATATGCAATATTGATAATATATGTATGTAAAGATAATTCCGTATAATACACATATGATGCAGAAAAACGAAATACAGATATATTTGATTAGCGCCACATGTAACAAAACTTTGAGACTAGGTACTGCAAACACCGTAATAGATTATGTGTCACTAGCTGCTGGTATATTAGTACAAAGATCGCATATATATATATATAAAGATATACGTAAGTGATACCGACTCTAGAATATGTACTACACGATGCGTCTAAAAACATTACTTTAGCGTTTTATACGCAGCATTCTGTATGTGAATTATAGAATTTATAGTTTTGTTATACCTCGAAACATATAATAGAATTAATCAACCTAATCATAACATAATAATAACAATCATTTTTGTGGTGTCTCTTTCATAGATATTGTAACGCAATGTTAGGAATACCACTATGGGACTACTGCTGGTCAGGGACTTCGTAAGCGAAACCGTGATTGTTGCGCATTTACATCTGGGGAATTAATATTAAATTTACCCCAATGGAAAAACAATATTTATTTCGTCGAAGGTACGTGTCTCCATTGGCGTACGCAAAGGGGGGGGGGGGGCAAGCCGAGATTATAGTGTTATTTTGCAGGAAAAAACGTAAAAACCCCTCATTGAGAAGCAAAAAAAATTGAAATCCCCTCTTGAGAAAATTCTGCGTACGCCTATGCATGCCTCTAATTACGAGCGGAAGTTTTCGGCAACACAAAAATAACTGACGTCGCCATCGCTGTATACGTGCAAGAGAGATGTGACCGAATTTCGTGACCTTAAAAGTTCGTTTCGTCTTCAAGTAATCGACCCCTTTCCTGTCTGCAAAGAAAACAAAATGAAAACAGATAAGCCCATAACTACTACTACCTTATTTTGAATTTATCCAAGGTCTCCCTTTATCTCTTCGCAAACATCAGTGACGCAGCGCCATCTAACGGAAGGCAAATCACACATCCCAGCCGTGTATGCGTAGTAGTAGCAGCTTCTCTCGTTATTGTATTCAAATTCTTTCGTAACTGCGTCGTTACGCATGGGTTTCCAATTCCGAAATAAATTGAAAGCTTTCGAGGGAAAACATTGTGCAACGTGTATGAATCTGAATTTCCGCTTTCATTCCCGTTTTAAATAAATAAATTTGTTTATTGTGTATTAAAAAAACAGCCATAGCGCCAATTACAATAACACACAAACCCACGTTAAAAAAATAATATATAAAAATGAAACAGACAAATTGGTATAATAAAGATAAAAAAAACCATACAAGCAAGTAGTAAATAAGAAAAAATGAGTTAAAAACAAGAAAGTATACATTTTCTATAAAAAGATTAATTTTATTCATAAATAATATCTAGATCAATGCTATTGCAGATTATAACGAAATACGAATCGACTGATTTTTTTTAAATATTTGTATTAGAAAAAAAGTAATGCGAAAGAAATGTGTTGATTAAATTAAAAATTTAATTCATGCGATATTCATATTTTTGAAAAATGTTTATTTTTCAAAAATATGAATGATCTGAGAGAAATAGTAAAGTTGAAAATGTAAATCAATATACTAATATTGTATTGCAGTAGTGAGAATATTTTATGTATAAGTTTTATACAATATACAAAAAAAAAAAAAATCACCTATGGTTGTTTTTAAGCAACCATTTTGCCATTGACATCATTGATCAATATCTCTACCTAAGTAGAGAAACTAAGACGGAGAAGACGAGAGCTCGGTGTTCGGTACTTCGCATCAAGTAGCAACGGCAAGAAATGTTAATTACAGATGCTGTAATGTGGTACATGTAAGATGTGTTCACTTAATAGCTAACTGACTGCAATCAATCAATATCATTATATAAAATTTTGTAAAAAATTCTTCTAGATCAGTGTTTCCCAAAGTGGGCAATATCGCCCCCTAGAGGGTGATGAAATGGTGCAAAAGGGTTGGGGGGAGGTGTTAGAAGCTTTTGGTATAACATAGAATCTTATGAGTTGGTTCAAGTGAGGGGGCGATGAGGAGAAAAAATTTCTGAAGAAGGGGACGATGGAACAAAAAGTTTGAGAACCTTTGTTCTCTCCCAAACTTTTTGTTCCATCGCCCTCTTTTCCAGAAATGTTTTTCTCTCATTGCCCCAACTCCAGAGAGCCCATAGGATCCTATGTTATACCTGTGGCTACTATCGCCCTCCTGACCCATTCCATCACCCACCACGGGGCGATATTACCCGCTTTGGGAAACACTGGTCTAGATTACAGGGTGGAAACATTGAAAGCGAGACGAGTGATGGATGAGGAAAAATTCTTATTAAAATCATGGCTTTTGAGAAATATATATTTCAAAAATTTACTTTGCAGTTTTTCAACCTTCTCAATAATCTTTTTATAGTAAGGATTCCAAACAACACTGCCATACTCGAGAATAGATTTGACATAAACATTAAAATCAAAATAATCTATATACAGGGTGTATAGGTTACGGGGGGAAGACGGACATTTTGCTTTCAAATCGTTGTTCTTAGAGGCATAATTCTAATTAGAAAAGTATCCAAATAACGTGTAGTACTCAGATACGTCATTCATGTTGCAAGGGGCTGTATAGATATGAAAATAAGAATGTTAACTTTTAATACGGACATCCTGTACTCAAAACCCAATTAGGAAGTTATTGCCCTGTCTCTCCTGATGCCAACTAAAATAATTTCCCGTTTCTAAGTGCAATATTCACTGAGGTAATGGAATTCGAAAAACGGCGGAAAGTTGGGGTGCATTTTTAATGCTGTTTTTCAACAATTTTACTCCAATTCGAATATCTCAGTGAATATTGCACTTTGAAACGTGTTGGCACCCTATTGTTCGGTGTGTGTTGAGGGGGAAAAACTGTGTTACAATCCCAGTGATGAGCTAAAAAATAATTGAAATTCCGTTCATAGGATTCAAAACATGTGAGTAGTTTTAAATTTCAGAATAAAACAATTCTGTCGACTAAATATTGGAAAACAAAAAAAATTGAAATTATTCATTATTGGTTACGCAAATAAAAATCGATCGAGATCGTCATCCTGAAAAGTGCTAAATGAATGTGTTCAGCATATTTATTAACGAAAACTCTAAAAACTTGAGAAACGGGATGTATGGTCACCCTATGTATTGGGGTCACCGATAAAATTCTTGTAATAGAGGCCACGCTTCAAAAAGTTTTGGAACCACTGGCCTAAACAATGAGAATACGATAATAAGTAAGCTAGGACGATTCAAAAAATTAACAAAAAACCGTAATACATCAATTCTTGTAACTTATACAGTACTGAAATATCAATGAGAAATAATTTTTTAACACTCCCTAAAACATATTTCTTTGAGTTCTAAAAATAATTCATAAAGAATTTAAATCTCTAGAAACGTTATTTCTAGCCGGTTTTATGAAAAATTAGAATGGCGTAAAAACATCTTTTAAAATCAGTAACATGAGAATCCGACTGTGAAGTAAACAAGTTGGTCATAGAAATCAGCAATTTTGGAAATTAAACATTTTGATAATTGGGTACATTAATATGTTAACATGAAAGCTAGTCGGTCTAATAACTATTTGAATCGTTTACTGAGGAAGTGTATTCAGAAATAGGCCTACTGCATAAATACAAAAACGAACTGATTTTATGCTTGAGAGAAGTAACTTAATCAATAGTAAAAATATTCTGTACTTACATTCAGAGCCGTAAGTGGGATTTTTGCAGCCAATATTTTGCCACTCCACAACTTCAAAATTCGATAATTTTATAATGGTTTTCTTTGTCCCCACATAAAATGGCCGTCCCCTAAATTTGTCCCCCCCCCGGCCCCTTCTAGTTCTAGCCCTGCCTATATTTACATTCATATCTCTGAAATTTCCATATGATTATTCTAAAAATATTTGCTATATATTTATACGAAGACCAGAAGGGAAAAGAAAAAAACTGAAGCAATTTCTGGAAAGAAATCGCTAAATTTGAAATTCAAATCTATTTTCCTTTCCTGTCGCGGAATTTGAATAAATTCAAACCTCTTCAAGGTATTGTCTTTGTGCAGAAAAACAACGAGTGTGTCGTATTTTGGTTATTTTGAAAACTTGCATATGTTATTCTTGCGTTCACGTACACATATTTGCAGATATACAAGAATGCATCCGTTTTACGCTTCGTTTGAGGAAAAAGGAACGATATACATTTCTTCAAAGCATCCGAAACGATACAAAAGAAAATGTTTTTAAAATTTGCATACATAACTATTACTGCAGCAAGTTTCTCTGTGAACAAAAGCCATCGAAAATCCGGAAAATCGTGAACATGATTTCTAGTTATATAAATAGTTCCTTGTTTTCATGGATGAGACGCTTTTGTAATGAAGAAGTTGCGAATTAAAAAAACGATCGAATTCGATTATAGCGTCTTATATCGTGGTGCTATATCGTTAATAAAATTTTACTATTGTACAGCCTAAATTTTTCTCTCTTTTGTGACTGAAAATACGTGTATACAGCTGGAAAAGTTATCGATTATTCATAGTGTCATTATGTATACACATGCCTGTTTTCAGGGAATCTTACGCCCCCATGCACTGAAATATTTTAGGCGACATGAGATCAGCCACCAAACAGTTTGCAAGGGGAATCGAATAAGTGATTCTTTTTAATTTGACAGAATAAACAAGATTCGATTATTACTCGTCATTGCCGTTCAGGACCGGACCTTGATCTGACAGCAGTACCTAGCTATAAAATATTAGGTGCCGTTAAACAGGATTAAGGCCGGGATTACACTATAAAAGTTTTGTAAAAGCTCTTTGATAAAACACGAGAAATTCAACCAATACGATCACCGGTTGCATTTTCTCGAATGTAACCGATGCGCTTATTGGTTGAATTTTTTTCAGTTTTATAAAAGATCTTTTATCAAAATTTTATAGTGTAATCCCGGCCTAAAATGCATTGCCTAGGTAATTTGGTTTTAATATTGATGCCCTCGAAATTTTATCAATTTATGTGTTAAATGAAAAATATAAGACTCATAAGCCTTATTAACAAGTAGGCCACATATAGATATACAGTTATAGTGGCGGGATGAAAACTGTTTGGGCTCCAAAGTGTTTAGGCCGGGCTCTGTCGTCAAAATGAATGAAAGAGGTAACATGTTTTCTTCTTTTTTGATGTTCCGAGAAGGTAACTTTTTCTCCATAAAATGCGTTTGATTTTAATAACAAATGTGTTTATTTGTGCTTGCATATGCCTCATGAAATAAAAATGCTTTTCAAAATGTAGATAATTCATATGCGATTATGACAAATCTCAACGGATTGGCCACAGTTATTACTTAATAATTACTTAAATTAATTTCTTATTTTCTCAGGAATGTTTTTTCACATGCATCGGCAAAATTTCGTCAAAAGTGCTGTTGTTGCAAAATAGGCCTACTGCTGTATTAGAAATTATTAGTCATGAGACAGTCTTGTGTCATTCAGAGCATGGCAGGCATCAACGCCGTGACACATGCACAAGATTTCTTTCACGATTGAATAAAGACATTTAACATTAATTATAATTCTGATTCGGTAACGAGTGAAGTTTTCTCTGAGACGTACTAACGAACTAACATTAAAACGTAAAAATTGCATTTGACCGCAATTTGTTTTTTCATTATTTATGATATAAAGTGCGATTGAAAAAAAAGCTTTCTTCCTTGCTTCAAAATAAATAATTCGATTCAATGATAAAAATTCTTTTTTCCCAACTTACTGTATCTATTACCAGAAATTCGAATAGTACCAAATGAGCACTGTACGACATTTTCAAAACTTGTTTCAATGAAGCTCATTCTATTATTCCATTGCGTACAAAGTGTCGGTATTCAAAGTTAGCGTGTTCTGTGTGTGTGTGTGTAAGCTGTCTACAGCCTTAAATACCGAGAAAATCAGAACAAATAACAAATAAGAAAATTATGAAACTTAAGGAATGTCTCATGTAATGCATAAGGAGAATTTTCGAAGCCCCTTTAAAGCCTTTAAATCTCTATCTATCTTTTGGTGCGGAATCCCGGTGTGAGTAGAAAATCCTAGCACGATCTTGTAAACTCAAGATCATAATGAAATTCGCATCGGGAAATTCTCGTTTTTAAAATAATAAGCGTAGGGAAACAAGAATTCTCTCGTTGTGCGACACGTGTGCGCTTTCCTGATGAATTCTTAGATTACGGGATTATATATTTACAGGGTACACACATTCTTGTTTTTGTTAGTGCATGTATTTACATTATATACGAGTGAAAATTTCACAATAACATATATCGCCTACAAAAATAATTACCACATTTTTATGTTGAAATATATTTATATCACTAAAATAACCCGATTTATATGGAAGTTTTATGAAAAATAGCTCGATGCGAATGTGTTAATTGAAGAAATAAGAATATAAACGAGGGTTCTGCTAGAAATGTATGGAAATCTTGTCATGTAGCTTGTGCAATTTTGTCACACGTTCACAAAAGATTAGCGGGTGAGGTTCCATTTTTCGTAGAAAGGTCTAGTGGTGAATGCCAGAACTAATATTTTTGCTCATCATACATCCGTGCAGATGTTCAAAAAATTTCAAAGCTCTCTATAACTTGTTAAGCTTTCTTACTTGTTAAGGTATATTGACAGCTCAGAACACTCCAACTTTTATTATAGACGTCCTGTGTGAGTCTTTTTTCCCACCAGAGTAGGGGATACATTCTATTATTTCCAGTGAAATATAGGACTCTTGGATAAACAGTTGCGTACGCAGAATTTTCTCGGGGAGGAAGAGGGGGATAGGGTAGGTTTTCTTTTTTGTTTTTTACTGCAAAAATACACATAATCTGGGCTAAGCATACAAATATGCTGATGAATGTACATTTATCTATCAATTTCGAACATATAGGGTGGCCATAAAAGAAATAGTCTATAGTGTGTATCTTTCTCGGTTTATTTTTTCCGAGTAAATTATAAATGTTACAGTTCACAAACTCTTGGTTGTCTGACAGATATTGATGCGATAATTCATTTTCTGAACATATTGCAGCATACCGTTATCAACATTCAACACAGCTGTTGTGATCCTGTACATCAACTCATTTTCAGGAACTCAACAAGCAAAACTCAATATCGCATAATGGGAAAAAGGGCACAGAGCTCACGATTTGAACTTTTCTGGAGCCAATTCACACTGCTATGCTATGTTCATGTTTATCGAATGGCTTATGGTGATTTTCATCGAAGTATTCTCAAAACTACGTAGCTTAGTGACGTGAGCTACCAAATTGGAAGGAAAAATGAAGTCGACGCTGTCTTCGTTTGAAGAGCCGCAACAAAGCCCCTCGCTGATTATCTTAAGGTATAACCAGCAAAAAATTTACTTCCATGGAAATACAAAATTTTTTTTTTGGGTATGTAGAGAACTGAAATATCTCATTGAAATCTACCGGATAACTGAAGGTTTACACGTAAAACCTTCATGATTTGTTCAATCAAACTTGAGGACAGATATTATTGACCACCTGTTTATATTTCTCTTCGTTAAGACACAGCGACGGGCCATATTCGGGTTAGGAAGAGGATAGATATTGAAAACACGTGAATGTAATTCACACATACAGTCCACGCCGCTTAATGCGATCACATCGGGACTCAAGGTGTCTAATAATAATAACCAAATGATAACTATATCCGAAAAGTCCCGTTTGCAAGTACGGTGAACATAAATCCCGTTTGGTCGAACGGGATGTATGGTAAACGGGTATTGGTTGAGAGAAAATTGTTTTTCTTTCCACATAATTGGTTGCAAAATATTAAATCGTTCCATTTTTCTGCTTAATTCTAAAATGGGACTTCTTTTTATTGCCTTTAAGCTAGAATGCTGCATTTTTTTTACTCAGCCATTGTGGGGCAATGAAATTAGAATTTCTTATCTGTATTACGAGTCACAATACTTTTTACAATGTATGGTACGTGCCATACATTTCATTGAGACAGCCTCTCGCAAAAATAAATTTGAATCTAGTCATTTAAAACAAACTGATCAAGACCTGTTTTTTTTTTTTTTGTCATACATTTACCTTCACTATAGGAAGGCCATTGGAGAAGCAGCTCCATACGTACATGGATCGCAGCGAATACTACAGACCGATTACCACACCAAGTGTGGAATTGTTTGTCAACAAGGGGGTTGAAGGAGATCACCTTTTAGCCTCCTACAGTCTTCAGCGTGATAACGATATAAGTTACTGGAAAAAAAAAAGTTTGGTCGAACCTTAGCTTTAGAATGCGTAAAAAAAAAACTTTCGACGGAAAAATGTGATAACATTATCCGGAAAAAATGTATGATAACTATAAACGAATTTTTCCATGTTATGATATTGATCTGCTCCGTTCTTTGCAAAAGTGATGACAATGCCAGAATGATAATATTATCCGTGATTATAATAATCTGCGTTGAGACTGAATCTATACAATTATTTTCTTATGAAATGTTGAGAGTCCCCTTTTTTATAACTAGAGCCCGGATGTTCAGGCAAAATGCCATAAATGCCTTTCTTTGCCCTTGTCAAACTTTTCTGGTGAAAATGCCTATTTCTATAGATTTTGCTGCAGTAAATGCCTATTTCGACTTTCTTTTATGTTTATTCGTGAACTTTAGAGTCCATTTTCTGCAGAATCAGATATTTTTACCATTGAGAACTTCAGAAATTTTTTTTTTTTTTTCTAAAATCTCTCTCTCTCTCTCTTCAGCCCTTAGTATTAATTCTCATTAGAAAGAATTCCTTCTCCCGGCTTCATTTAGACACAAATAAGCCTCACACAAGTGCCTGAGAGATAGGAAAATTGTTGTTAGGCATAGAAGTAACAAAGGCTTCATCTCTGCTATGCATAGCTTTCGGATAGCAATAAAAATATCGTCGAATTCGCATCAAAAATGTGAGTTCTAGACCAAAGCAACCCATTATCACAATGGGCAAGTGTGCATTTTGGTTCTGTCACCCATGGCTCCCTCAAGGGCGGGGTGACAGAGCTCTAGCTCTGAGGCCGGGACAATTCTGATATAGTATAAGAAAAGCTGAGAATAAATTAGAAGTTTGTTACTTCACATGTGTTGCATAGCATTGTAGTTGAATAACTGACCATTGACTATCCTAAGAGCCCATACAACAAGGCCGGATGGGAGCTGACAGGGCTCTAGCGCTGGAGCTCGTGTTATTTTGATTCAATTTTTTTCACAACATAGATAAACTACAAACAATCATGGCAAGTTATTTCAGATACTCAAAAATCATGTCCAGAATTTGAGATTCCCTAAAATCGACCGAATACAAAGCTCAATGTTTAAAACTTTTGGGAAGAATGCACCGTTATAATGTGGAAAATGTTTCTTTTAAATAATTCCTTTTGAAAACGTTTCGATTCTGATATAATTATTCTCTGATTTCAGCTAGCACTATTTCTTTGCATGTTAGCTAATTCCATATCAAATATTCGATTGAATCGAACTCCGACCTATTCTTGAGGAACCACAAATACTTTTTTCTTTGGTATTATAATATCAAATCTATTGATTAACAATGCGGTTATTATAATCTATTATTGGAAACCGTAGACTGAGTGAATGCAGCCAGAATTTTAAGCAGTTTTCGGACACTTAATATCGTATCTTTCAGTTACTTTTCCTTTTTACTAGTGATTATAAATGTCTTTATTTTGTGCCCATATCAGGCATTTTCGCCTGCTTATTTTGACTAGTTTTAGAGCCTAAACTTCCCGGCTCTATTTAAGATCATTCCTTGTACTCATTCTTTAATATTTTTGGTACATTTATATATTTCATCATCGTGCAAAAGTACTATGATTCATATGTATTATATCCTATTAATTCAATGCAGGTGTATGGATTCCGATATTTTTTACTTCCTACTCGATGAGCCCCGATCAAAATTAATTTAATTAATTACATAAAGACTTAATGGAAAAAAAGAGAGACATTTTTTTTTTTTCTTCAAAAAGTTCCAGACAGTCTTTTATTTGATTTTTCTATATAACGCGGATGTTTAAAAGCATGTTCACAAAAACTTGATACCGCAACAATAAATGTATTATACTTTTTACACCGGAGATATTTCGTAATTTTATGCAAAGCGTATCATATAATTATAAGTCCTTTATTATATAATATATTTTTTTTTTCCACTTCCTACGATAAAATCGGACGGAATACGATCAGGAGATACGAAATTTATCGCAAGTTCTTAGATATTTTTTTTTTTGTATAAATATTTTCCAAAAAAACAGACGATTGAAATTCTATCATAAATATTATAAGGTAAAATATTAATTATATATGTATATAAAAAAAAAGAAAGAAAAAAAAGCAGAGAGAGAAGAAACGAACATTATAACATTTAATGATCTGGTTCTTTTTGAAACATTTCTTCTTTTATTTTCATTTACATCTGCCTTTGGACTATTGGTACCTGGAAATAGAAATACACAAGAAAAATTACCACCGTGTATATAATATTCGAAAAGAATTATAAAGAACTAAAATATCGAGTATTACGGCCAATTATGGATTTCTCTTCTAATACTCTTTCTTAATTGCGAGAATCGCGACGTGAGCTGGTTGTAGGCCGAGTTAAGTTGCTTATTATAGTGATTAGGCTGGATATTTGCATTTTCATAGGAGGTCAGCCGTCAGGTATATGTATAGGCTTGTATTATATAACTTGTTGGACAAGCCGTTACGATACAAGTAGGGGGAAAAAAAATAGGTGCGGCCCAAGCAACGCCTCGTTAATACAATACCTGTAGCTGGTGTCTGTTACTTGAAATTCCATTAGTGATTCGAAAACGTGCGTCGACGACGCGTCTGGAGAGTGAAAGTCAAAAAAATTCAATTTTAGAACTCGTTTTCGATTGATATTCACAAGGTGTCCCATAAATTCGTGAATAGTTTAAAAAACATTTATAAAAGTTAAGGAATTGGTTTTTTTTTTAATGCGGTTTGCGAAAATGTTATTCTCACAAAGAAGGGGGGGGGGGCAGAGAGAAGGGTTCGAATTTTTGTCGATAGAGGGCACTGCACGAAAGCGAATCACTGGAAATATGCAAATCGGAGTTCTATGAAATGCAGGGTGTGCGATTAACAGCTCATTTGTGAATTTACCTGTTACTGGCGCTTACATAAGGTTTTCATTGTGATGTAGGCTGGTGCCAATGGTAGATAAAGCCCTATTGATGAAGTTGTTTTACCTCAGGGACGAATCGCCGGCTGAAGCTTTGTGAATGTTTCGGATACAGAAGATATTGAAGAAAGCCTCAAGTCCAGAAATCGATTGATGATTTGCTACCGTGCAACAGTCTCTATTTTTCTGTTCCAAACAAAAGCCTCCTTCGCGGGGATGAATTTTCTGCAAAAATAGCATTTAAATATGCAAATGCGTTCATTGTTTTTTTCACTTTTTAAACTATTTACAAATTTATAGGACACCCCTGTGAATGAGGCTTCTTTAACCTTTCTCGGGTCGCAAGTACTGCCTGTGTCCATCAGGGAAACGAAGATTTTTCATCCTCTTCTTTTCACCTCTCTCTGGTGCTTCATTGCGACAGGTGGTTTCCTAACCCTCTTTTATGGATCAAATACAAGCTCCTCTGATCTGCCTATTAACTGTATCTGTTGAAATTTTCACTCCAGGATCTTTCATAATTTCAAGCAAGGTCATTTTTTGCGTTGAAGCCAATCTTCAAACGGTTTTGTTTTCGCGTAAACTTGTACTGCGTTTGCCTACCACAACCAGGTTTTGGCTTTTAGGACACAGGTTCGGTCAAAACACGTCAGTCACTTCATTTCGACCTTCTCAAAGAAATAGCAATGCCTTTAACGCCTTTCTTTTTACTTTCAAATGAAGTACTCGAAGGATTTCGTCGTACAAAATATGCGACGACTTCGGCAATTTTTTTTTATATGAAAACCAATCCTATAGCTTTCCACTCTTGTACTATCACATCTCTGATACGCCATATAGACGCAAAAATGGGAATTTGCATGTAATCGGAAGTTTCTCTAAACTTTTAAAACGGCTATTTTTCAAAATTTTGAGTTCTTATTGAATTTTCAGAACTTATTTCCCCTGAAAATGACTGAGGTTTAAAGTAGGTTTTTGCATCCTGATCACAAGCAAAAAAAAGAAATCATAATTTGAAACGGTATATGTGGCGCAGTTAAAAATCTAGTGTCTAAAATTTTGAGACGGAGTATAATAATAAGTTGGTTGGGAAGTATCGATCTCATGCCCCCCCCCCCCCCGAAAGGGTTAACTTCATAAAATCTAAAAAAGTAATTGCAATTTTGTTCGTACAGAATTTTATGCCATGAACCCGATTTTTTTTTAACAAATGCGAATATTTTATATGATAATTTTCTGCACTTTTGTATGAGAATCATTTATAGAGAAATCAAAATGCAGTAATTTCCTGCTTACAATCCGCAGATACATGCGAAAAAAAAACATAATCGCGTAGTCCGTAGTAGCGTACAATCAGCATGGGGAAATTCCATCCATCTCCAACGAAATCTTAAGAAATGTAAGGGATCGTTTGTCACGTTTTCGTAGAAAAATTTCGACTTTTCTTCTCATATCTCTACACGCAATTTGTAAATCTTGGAAAGAAGTTTTATAAATAAATTTCTGAAATATTTATTTTTATTACAACCTCTCCGAAAGAAGATAAACTGCAGATAATACGCAGCAGATAATAACCGCACCAATAAATTTGGATGTTAATAACAGTGGATTTATACGTAAAAAAATGTAACATTTTCAAAAATATCTGGTGATCCGAAAAATGCTCGCGGACTTTTTATATATTTCTTTAAGTTGTGCTTGGTTGATAAGACATTGCTGATTTAATTAGCTTAGTTTCAGCCCAATAACAACTAAAATATCATCCATAGAATGACAGACCTAGTGTCACATATTAGCAGAATGTTTAATCTTCCTTAGTCCAAAGTTATCGGTGCCAATTAAGAGATTTTCGTGCTTTTGGATTAACTTGAAATTTCTGCTCAGCTCAGAGATAAAGATGAGGTTATTCATTTTTGTATTTGCGAAATAGATGCAATAAATGCAAAATTTGCAAATTTTGACGAAAATGAAGGTGAAAATTTGATTTTTGCTACTTTTACATGAAATCTTGTGATGATTCACTTTTTAAAACAAATATTGGTCGTTATTGCTTAGTATTTGAACCGTGTGTGCTCTCAAAGCTAATATTCCTTGCATGAACTAAATAAATCACCGTACGCCATTATTTCGCAAAATATGAGCTTGTTCAAGTTGACGTTTCTTCAGTTACGAAGCTCCAACTCGTATAATACGAGAGTTCACGCATTTCTGAGTTCTCTAATACCGGGATTATTGTAATTTATAAAAGAACTTTAATAAAAATTTTACAGTGTAATCCGGACTAAGACCATTTACGGAATTATTTAACGATTTGGAATTTTCAAACTACATCCGTGAGCTCACGTTTTGTGGAGTAAGTAGAAATTTTCTCTTAGTTCCTAAGCCAAGAGCATTTTCTTTTAAAACGACAGAAAAATTTTGAAAAATCAGAAAGGTGATATTGAACAGTACACTTATGAAAGTAACAGATTTGTTCAAATAAACTGACTCTACACATGACATACAACGCGATGAATGAAGCCTACCAGCACATAGCTATTTTATCCATCTGAAACCATAACAACTTCTACATCATCTTCACACCGAAATTTATCATTGAAAAATTCTTCCAGTGTTTCTCAAAGACATGCCAAGGGATGGGCTCATCGATAGATACAATCATTTTAACGGACATCTATTTCCAATAGTGAACCAAGAGACTTCTGTTTATATCATGCAGACTTTAAATTGCAAAAAGGAATACTGATATTTGAATTTTTCTAAGTCTCTGAAGACTTCAAACACTTCATAGTCTCTAATAGCGTAGATGTTGAACGATATTTTAGTACAACATTAGTATATTAGTATAGTATTTAGTATTTAGTATATTACTGACAGAAGGCAAAGGCTGAAGGAAGAGAATATGTAGATTACTAAGTTTTTTAAACTTTTAACCAATTACAGTTGGCCCCTCTTAATCGAATATCAACGATTCCAGCACACAATATGTATCCGATTATGAGGGAAACAATTTAATTGTCATTTCACAACGTTAGTACGGTTTGTAAATTGAAAACTGATGAAGGATAAGAAAAAAAAGCTTCTCGAACAAATCAGGCATCAAAAATGGAAAATTATATTCAATTACAATGACATAATAACTAATATTTAACTCTTCATTAGGGAAGTTAGCGCCCTTTATTGGCTCAACAAAGAACATTAATAAAATAATTAAAAGTACGTATCAAAGTAAATTTGAATACTTGAATGCCAGTATTTACTCTTAAATGTACTTAATTACACATATTTCAATTTACTTCAAATGTTTTATTCAACAAAAGCACTAGTGTGGTTGACGTGTATTGAAAGCTAACGTGTGAGGCGTAATTCGATTAAGCGGTGAAAAATTGAAATTATTATATATATATTAAGCGGGGAATTTTAACATTGTCTCTGTAGGAGAAATTTTCGTGAAGGAGGATTTTATCCGTTTAAGCGGAGTCAACTGTACTGTTATTTCTGTAGTTTTTAATTCAAAAAAAAAAAAAAAAAAAAAAACCCGCTCGTTTTGTATCAATAAATGCCAAATTTTTTATTGATTTTTTTTTTGCGAATTTTATGCGAAATTTCCGATTTCGGAATTTTTTTTGAGAAAATTTACTATTCTCAAGCCATTCTTCACCGCTGAAATTGTTATTCCGCCGTCTCTTTTAGGAACTTGAACTAGCTGAAGAATTGGTTGAACGGAATTTTTGTCATTAAAACTGATAACACAGTAAATTTTTTTTTTTTTTTTTTTGCATATATATCATAATCATTATTACCAGAAAGTCACGTGGTATTGGATGTTTAACCACCCTCTTCTTCTTCTGCTCCCTTTGTTAGAATTTGAGCAAACTTTTTGATGTCGATGAGTCCATGGGCGTCGATGGGTGCTTCGGAGAGAGCTTCCTCAACCTATAAAATTACCAAAGATTCAATTAAGAACAAACTCATAAACAATATTCGTATGACTCGATAAGTATCTTTCGTGTGTGTGTGTGTGTCCGTCCGTATGATGGACAGGCCAGTGAAAGGAAATTGAGAGGGGCTTACATAGAAAAACGGAAGCGGAGGTCAACGAGTTCAACAACGTTGAATCTTACAACAAAAAAAAATAGTGAAAGGGAAGCAGCTGGCAATAGATTGCAGTTCCTTTGGGGGAGAAAAAGCATTTGCCAAAATGCTTCTTTTATATTTGAAAATATATCATTTCGCTATAAATTTTTTCTCCTCTCTTGTCTGTTATGAGCCACCTGCACGCAGTAAGATTTATATTTCTTAAGATCTTGAAATAATTGGATCGTTTTTATCCGACTCAAAGATCTAAAAGAATGATATTGACTTCTCTCGTGGGAGACTCAATCTGTTTCATTATCCTTACTGATATTATTTTTTGATGTTATCTTCTCAAGAGAAAGGATTAATTTAAAAAAAAAAAGCTAATCGATTGATCAATACGTTTAAAATAAATGAGACGATAAATAATTGTCTAATGTTATTGATTTTGATAAATTTTTAAAAATTGCCAAAGCTAAAAAGACTTTTGATCTAAAAATTATTCTACACCAGAGGTGGTATAGACGATAATTTTAATTCTAAATGAATGGGAAAAATGCTCTTATTGATTTTAGTAATATTCTAGTCAGGGCCGCAACGGTCACCCGAGGCAAGCGCGCATTTTGACGCCCCCTTGTAATATTGAAGGAGAGGTTTCAGAATGAAATTTGTGCCTCCTCGGGTGCTCCCCCCCCCCCTAGTTGCGGCCCTGATTCTAGTGATAAATTTTATTGATTTTAGTAACATAAATTAGACTGGACTGGGGATATGGCTGGGGATCATTTCCATTGAGAAAAATACATGAAACTGATGTGAAATACGAAAAAATTCTGGATATATTACCAATTGTTTTCTTAAACATTGCCACAAGTTGGCAAAATCACCAATTGTTGGTGAAATGGCAGAAAATTCTGAATGACTGAAAAATTAAGGACTACCGGAACTCACAGTAACTTGAAAAATAGGCCCTGTATGTGTGTGTGAGATGAGTATTCATAGTATAATTTATAAGTTATTAAAATTACCTTCATCCACCATTCTAAGTAAAAATTACTAATTCGAATAAGCTTATATTTCTTGCTGTGAGTGAGAGGTCCTCGAATCATCTTATAGATATTTTATTGGTTCAGAAAGATCGAGAAGCGCTGATCTAAAGTTACTGATTACAATTCATTATCTCATGAGTGGATTCATAATTTTTGGCTTTCAACGTCGTATTAATTAGTATTAATCAAAAAAATCAAGAGGGCTTTTGTACCAGATAGAATAGTTATCATATTTCTTGGTTTATTTTAAGCCCGCCACGGGGGAGGGGGTGTTTATCAAAATAATATTTTAGAGAAGTGTGTGTATGCTTATACTGATTATATTGACACGTTAGTTTCAGTTATGAAAAACAATAATTAAAGAAACTGACCGTGAATGCTATCGTATAACTTTCGAAAATGATTAATTTAATTAATTTCAATAATTCTAGACGCTTAGCAAGCATTTTCTAACGCATTTTTTTTTTGTAGAATGTAAGAAAACAGTGATCACATACGCATTCAAAAGGTGTGAAACTAACTAATGCTAACAAATACTGTACGTTATTGTTTTTTTCACCATATTATAGTGATTATTCGAAGAAATACGGGGTGTATTGGTATGCAATGAGAAGAAAGCGTTTGAAATTAAATTATAAAATTATGTACTAGTGGTATATACAACGTACAATATACAATTATGTAGTCAACACCTCTGACAATATAAATACGTTTGGGCCACGCATAGACATACACACACACAACACGTTCCCGGCATGTACCAATTCATTTGAAATTCCATAAAGGAATGCGTACGAAATTCGTGTACGGTTAAGTAGTAGTAGTGGTGTGTACACAAAAATTACGTTTCTACAATTATACACACTGGGTTGCATAAAATACATGCGTAATAAAATCCTCAATTGAGGTAGTGAAATTTATGTAGTTCTTTTTTTAAGACTTGAGAAAATTGGTGTTTTTTAGCCTATCCACGGTTTCTGCTTCATTCATAAAGATATACAGCGTATGAATATCAAGATTTAGGCAACAGTTTGTATTTAATTGTGATTTTAGTCTCAAAATGTTTCACCGTAGGCACTAAGTTCGTTGTCCTAACAAATTCCAGTATAGATTTCGGAATTAAATCTCTAAAAACAAGATCAATATCACTCTGAGGAAACAATGCCATTCTTATTTCGCACAATACGTCCCTGCTCGGGCTCTTATTGATCGCAATTCATAAGAAAATGTCTTTAAAATCAAATTTATGTAAATCATGGGGAAAAAGATGCCGTGAAGTCTCTAAGCACACTATTGAGCTTTTCAGCTTTAAAACCATTCGAATTTGGTGAAAATGTCTCTTGTCGCAGACACATTAATTGAAAGTTTAGGACAAAGTTTTTATTCCGTCATTATTTTCACGTAATCCCATAATACACCATTTAAGGCATTCCGAGCGGCACACCATGAGTCACCAATTTATTTATTGATAATTACTGAACAAATTAAACAGCAATCATTGCTGAGGCAAACCACTGAAATTTATGGCCGATATCGTTCATCACTTTTATTGAAGTCTTTGTTGTATGACATTTTCACTCCAATGCAAAGGTTCTTATCCTTTTACGTTTAAAGGGACCCCTTGCGCCAATAAGATAAAGGTCACGAACCCCTTTCACGAAATAATTTTCATATATAATGAAAAATATATTCAGTTCAGTTAATTGTTTTCTCATCCCCGACCTCACTGAAACAATCCCAAGGACTCCTAAGGGATATGTGGGACCTCCGATTAAAAACTCCTGTCCTATGTACACCAAGATGGTCTCCCTGGGCGGTCACTGGTCATGTCTGTCTGTCTGTCTTATGTGCAACAAAGTCATGAAGGTACTGGTCTTTTAGGGAATTCGTGTAGGTTCCAATCCAATTGTCCTAGTTGCAGAAAATGATCATGGAAGACAGTCAATAACAATGTAAAAGAATGCAAAGTGTTGTGTGTACGATGTACGTGCTGATGGCATTACGTCAAGAAGAGACCCATTTGCGTAAAATTCGAATTAGCATAAAAATATTTTTTTTTTATTTTCCTACAATTTTAATTTCTTAATTTTCCACAGTTTTTATTTGTTTATTTTCTAAATTTTTATTTTTTAAATTTAATTTTCAAATACCTTTTGAATTGTAAAAATATTTTTAATGTTTCTGTGTAAATTTAATGAAATGATGGCTTTGTAATTATGACTCTTATTGAAGACTATAAATTGATTACTTAAGAAAAAGAATATATAATTTATATATACCTCTTCTTGACTGAATTTCTCTCCCCACGTTGTCAAGGCACGCTTCAGTCTAAAAATAAATTGAATTATTAAAATTTTTCATTCAGAAATCACAAATTCTACAATATTTAGACGACCCCCCTCTTTCATACAGTGTACATATAAAAAATATTTAATTGCCACGTGACAGCGGCCAAATAATAATAATAATAATAACCACAGTAGAGCGAAAACCCACAATTGATAAATGTTTTGGGAGAGAGTCTTTGGGAGCCATTATGGCGAAGAAACAAAAAATATAAAAATTATAAATAAAACCGGTTTATGATAATCAAAAGGAAAAAAAAAGAAATCTTTACTTGATCCTTCTGAGCGATAGATGGCGCTGGTGATATGACATAAATTCTAAATCATTGACGGAATAATGATCACGCGTTCAGTAATTAGATTTCCAAGATAATCGGGGTTGAGGTTTCTCTCGCTAATGACATTTTTATGAACGGTAATTAAGTAGCACCAAAGTTAATTAGAGAAAGAGGGTGAAAAAGTGAAAGGAGGGAAAGTGGAAGTGAAAGGAGTTTTCGATTTGATTCCAATAATCTAACCGATTTGTTGATAAAATTTTGAAATATTGGAATTTTTAATGATAGTTACAGTAATAAGGATGAATATTTAATACTTTTCACTTTCCTATGAATTTATAATAAGCCAAATCACAGGGTGTCCCATAAATTCGGGGGAGGGGGGACACTGTACAAAAGAAAATCACTAAAATGTGCACATCTGAGTTCTACAAAATGAAGGTTATTAACAGCTTATTTCTGAATTTTCCTGTTACTAGCGCTTATATGAGGTTTTAATTGGAATGTTAACATTGGTGGAGGATAAAGCGCTGTTGGTGAAATGTGCGGCCAATTCGCGATGGGGCCAGCCACTTCGCAAATCGGCCAACAGCTTTGGCCAGTCCAAATTTCAAAAATGATTCGGACTTTGGCCGGCCATTTCGTGAAGTGACCGGAGATCCCTGGCCAAAGCTGATGTAGATAGATAGATAGAACCGCTCACAACCCCACACACAGACGGATGCACAGCACCTTACTTCCGTTACCTCAAAAGAGGCAGATCTGTGTCTGAAAAGTTTGCAAAGATTTACAGTGGCGGCTCCCCGTGCTCGCAAGTATCGAATCACTCGCGTCGTTCTCCCCATGAAAACAGCCATCAACTCGATGCAATGTACAAGCCATTTGACTGAAATGGATAGCTGAACCCAATGACTGGGGGGGGGGGGGAACTGCACGTGGCGCATAAGGGCCGGAGACTGCTGCCCGGGATTTCGAAAGAAGTGTGGAAAACAAAGCTGATGTAAGATGGCTCGGTACGAGCCAAATAGATTTTTTTTATAGCCAACGTGTGATACATATCTACATACCCTAGCAGCTATATTGGATCAGCTCCATGTGAAGCGAGAGGGGAAAAAATTAAATTGTAAAGAAAAAACTATAAAAACATATAGTTTTTATACTGCCAAATTTTGGCGAGAAAAAATGACTAACGCATCGTGACGCCGGTTTAATCAGTTACTAACGTGAACATAATTATCACGAAAAAATACTCCAACTTGACGATGATCCCGAATCATGTCTTTGTTATCGGACTTTGGCCAGGGATCACCGGCCCCTTCGCGAACTGGTCGGAGTCAATATTTAACGAAATTTGCCGATTCGCGAAGTGACCGGCCCCGTCGTGGATTGGCCAATTTCGGGCTTTGGCAATAACATATATATCCAGTACTATTTATTCAGTTTTATCCGTTCAATATTTTGTTTTCCATCCTAATATTTTTACTAGCATTTACCAGAATGGATCATTTTTTTACTCTTTGACTCTCCTTAGCCAATTTTTTTTTCTATATTTTTCTCATATTTTTTTGTTAAGTGCAGTAAAGATAGTAATAAATTTGATTTGACGTAATTTTTTTCTTATTCTAGGAATTGAAATTTGATTATCATTATGTTGTTAGTGGTGTTTCACGAGTATGATGATTATAAATGCAATATACTCACGTCTCTTCTTTGCACTTGCCGTCACCCTCATCGTACAAGTTGAAGGCGTTGACGATGACATCTTCTTCGTCAGTGCCTGAATTTAAAAAACACAGTCTTTATTTCAACTGATTAAATGTAAGAGTCAGCATCTTGAAACACATACAGGAACACCGGTGTGTACTTGAATCATTAATTATAGAATTAAATCATTTAAAATGCTGTGATAATCACACAAAAAAGTTTTCTATCGTAATATGGTCATTTTATGTTCATTAGAGTTAATTATACTGGGGGGGGGGGGAGGGGAGGGAGGATTCTAAAGCCAATTTGGCCGGTTTACAAAAAGCAAATGGGCTGTTGGTGTGTGTGTTAACTCAAAGTTTCTGAGCCGGTTTACCCTTGCAAAACTCTTGAAGTAGTATTCATCTTACAGGGAATCGATAACTTGGGATCTGAGCGTTTTGTGCATTTAAATATTTTGTTTGTAATTCGTACAGGCAATAACCTACAGAATTGTTGCTTGCGAATTTGAATGGCAGACGGCAGCACTTCTCGAACAGGTAACACCCCCCCCCCTCCCCCCTCGCATTCCCTAAAAAAAATTATCTTCACGTTAGACATACAGCACTTTCCGCAGCATGCATCGATTCATTAGAAATTCCCTAGAAGAATGTTCATCAGGTGCATGTGTGGTTTAGTGGTTAATAGAGGGTAACCGTATTTCATCGACAAAATGATCGGAGATATTTATATTCTCTCTAAATACATGGAAAACTGCTGATTGTCATTGAAAAGTGTAATTTTCTAATTTTCTACAAAATTTACAATTATTGCAAGAATTACTAAAAGTCGGAAAATAAAGGGCAACTGGAAATATCGATGTTTTCCCTCTCTCTCTTTGGGTGATTCTATAGAAATAAATATGGGAAATGGTATCTTAAACATTTGCCAACATACGGGACATCGCCAATTGTCACCAAAAGTCAACAAAATCCCCCAATCATTAAATTGTTGATAAATTACAAATGGATGAGAAAAATGAAAGGCTACTGGAAATCGCAGTACTTTGAGAAGTTGTTTACGGCAATGCAAATGAGATAAACATATGAAATTAATATTTATATTCATAATACTAACTATCGTAATATAATTTGTAAGTTATGAAAATTATCTCCATTCGCGATTTTGGTGAAGATTATAAATTCAAATAAGCTTCGTTGAATAAAAAAGTCGGTGCGGTCAAAAATACTGGGACGTCCGTCTCGTAAAATACGGATTATATGATCGCACTACTCATTTTAGTGGTCGATGGGTTTAGTTAGAACAATGGTGCTCAACCTTTGGAAGCCCACGGCCCGATGGATTTTTTTTTTTTTTTTTGGGAGTAGAAGGCCCGGTGATGCACACAACTATTGAGCAACGAATGGAAAAAAATGAAACGATTGGCCACTCGCGGCCCGGTTTGACTAATGTCAGGGATCGGTGGTTTAGAAAGGTTGAGGAAACGCTGGCCCAAGTTCTTTTGCTAGAACTTTTTGCCCCTACTACTACTTAACCGTACATGCACTTCGTAAACATTCCTCTGGGGAATTTAATATTTGCCTCTGTTTTTCATTATAACTTCTCGTAGATAGGCTACCCCTAATAAATGTTAAACGAAAATATAATTGTGAAGAGCAATTTCACTCGTCTCCAAAATGTTAAGGGGTATTTTTTGTAAAAGGAGGGGTAATTTTTTTTTTTTTTATCAGTGACAAATAACACTATTAAAAAAAAATAACCTAAAAGTTGAAGTAGTTTTACTCCTCAACGAAATTTGAATTCTGATGTATCTAGAGGCGTATTGGCGGACACTGCCAACACTCACTGAAAACTCTCTAGTAGGTGTTGACACTGCCCCCTTCCCACAGCGATGTCTCAGGGAGCCTCAGTTTACAAACGTTGCAGAAACCTATTCAACAGCCAAGAAACTGAAATTAAGCAATTACTTACCGGCGATCCTGTCGCCGAAGATAGTAAGGAACATCGTGAAGTTGATAGGTCCAGGTGCTTCAGCAACCATTGATGCTAATTCGTCCTCAGTGCACAATCGACCTAGTGAAAGAAAAACAATTTAATCACGGAAACCGATGCATGCCAACTAAATAGCAATATTTGTAACCAATGTATCACATCAAAACTATCTTCAATCTTATATTTAGATGATAGAAATTTTTGCCCTCGTATGATTTATTTTGTAGAAATTCAAAGGAAGGGGGCTGATATTTTGGAATATTGAAATCTTTTGAGAACTTTTTTCGTATTAAATAAATTTAAATTGAACAAATTATAATTTTTTAAATGTATATATTACCGTGTACTTAATATATGTAATACACTGTATTTTGAAATTTACCCAAGGAGTCGAATGTTGCCCTGATGTCAGCCTTGGAAATGAAACCATCCTTGTCTTGATCGATGAGTTGGAAAGCCTGAAAGAAAAATAAAATGAAGTTGCAATTCATGATAGTGATTTGCGTATTGATTTTAACTTGATTTAAAAAATAAAAAATGAAGTAAAATTGAAGTTATTTAGTTTGGTTTGTCAAAATCGCTTATGAAATGATATCAGACGTTTGAGGCATTTTCTATGTCTGTCTTTGAATCTATTTCACATATGAAATATTGATAATTACGGTCCAAGTCCGAAGTATAGACACTTCACAGAGTGTCACGCCACTTCGCATATTGCTTTCACTTTATACACTAAAAGTTATTTAAGACCAAATCACAAACGCTAATAAAATGATCTGGGTTAATCTTATGACATTCAATTACTCTTTTTGAGCAGATTTAAAATATGAATTAAGGATTATGTTATTGTCCAAGTTCGAAGTCTGGACACTCCATGAAATGACCGGCCACTTTTGTCCTGACTCCAGACACTTCAAGAAGGGATTGATCAGCTGGAGAAGTGCTGATCACTTCGCGAAGCATGTAGAATTCGGACATGACTTTGTGAAAGTCTAAGTCCGGAAAATTACGTTATGGATATTAATTTTTACATGCATGCAGGACACGGTTATTCTTACTTCTTTGAACTCCTGGACTTGATGTTGAGTGAACATGGCGAAGACATTGCTGCCAGATCGTTGTGCTCTTCTTTTCTGGGAGGCGGGTTTAGAAGCTGGTGCAGCTGGTGCTTCTGCTGCTGCGGGTGCTTCTTCTTCTGCCTTCTTCTTGCTCTTCTTCTTCTTCTCTTTCTTCTCTTCGTCTCCCTTTTGAAGAAAATTTTTCTTTTTCAATATGTGCACATATACAAGTTCAAATTGGACGGCATGTCAGAAAAAATTGCGTAAGTGCGTTAATTGTATTTCATCCAAACAGACGGACGGACCCCCAGAAACTTCTCTAAAGGATCTTTGAATCCATGAACGACTGTCCCCGTAAGTCTCAATAATTTTCTATATTAATACATAGTAATTGAGATTGAATTTTTTTTTTTTCTTGGAACTTTTGCTCAACAGTTTAGATAGAGCAAGGGGATCAAACCCTTAAGAGAGAGTGCGGACTACTTCATTAGTTTGAAAAACGCGTCGTGAGCCACTTGAGGGATCTGTAAATGTGTCGTGGCCGTTTGAGTGACATTGAACGGTGTCGCAGATTACTCAAGTATTCTCTAAATATGCCGCGGGTCACTTAAGTGATCTATAAATATGCCGTGGGTCACTCAAGTGATCTGTACATATGCGGTGGGTCACTTGAATGACCTATAAACGTGTCGCGGGCAAATTAAGTAATGTCGAACTACAACGCAAGTCACTTTAATTATCTGTAAATGTGCCGCTTAGTTTATTTTTGCAAAATTAGGTTTGAGATCGCGGGCCCCATCAGATGACTCCGAGTTTCACATTGTGCCCGCGGGCCATGGATTGAGCATATATGATTTAGAGTAGTTTTTACTCAGTGGTTTTGAGCAATTTTCTCGGAAACTCACGGCAACTCTCTTGAAAATGTACAGCAACGGTTCCCAAACCGTTAGATCTCGTAGCACCCATATTCAATTTCTAGGTGCGAATGCGAGCCGATCTCCCCTTTAAAAGGTCTCGCCACAGAAAGCAACAGGCCTACAACAATACAATTATTCAATCGTTACACTTCACTCTTAGTTAGAAAAAACTGATGGCGGATGGAAGCACTACACACAACAAGCATTACACAGGAACAAACTTCACACGTCAGGTTTACTACACATACACACATTCCAACAAGTACCAATTCGTTAGAAATCAGAGGAATATGGACGAGGTGCATGTGTGGTTCAGTAGTAGTAGTAGCACTTATATTTACCCAGCATAAATAGAGCCTCCACTTTCCCATCTCACGGGGCACAGTTACAGTTTTTTTTTTTTTTTAAAGAAAATGAATATAGATTCCTCCTGTGTTTTTACAACTCTAAAATTCCCCCCATCAAAGCAAAAAAAAAATCTAGTTTTTGTCAGAATTTATAAATCGATATCCTGCATTTATTCTCTTCAGAGAAAGTGGGTTCAATCGCGGTACATTGGAACGTACGAAAATTGAGATCTACATTCACGCTTGATCTGAATTTATTGGAGGTCCCTTTTGCGGCTCGATCGATAAATCACTGCTGCGGGAGAAATAGTGTAATGGCCGTATTTCACCGACAGAGTTTAAACTACAGCAGCAGGTTAAAGGATTAGCGATCGAAACGGATTGGTTAAAATCCTCAATATAGCCAATCCGTTTCGATCTTCAATCCTTTCACCTGCGATTGCAGTTTAAAATGTGTTGGTGAATACGACCGTAACTAACGCAGGCCTTGCCCTCTCTTACCAGTGGCTTATTCTACATGATAGAATGAAAGAAATTCACGTCTCTCAGTCACTTTTATGTGGAAAGTATTCTCTCAAGACACAAGTTTTTTCATATTTTCCTCCCAAACTATGAAAGCTGCAAACTCTTGAATTTATTGATCGAAGTTTTATATATATGTACATATATACTTTTTCTTACGATAATTTATTCTTAAAGAAAATTGAATGCATTGATGATTAAAATAATTAATATAAATTCTTTCACAGACATAAGAATTTCAATTCTTTTTTGATTTTCTTCAGTTAGTTTTAAAGAAAACGTGAAAAATAGCAATGACTTAGATTTTCTGAGAAAAATTAAGAAATCATATGGGCTTTCAATAGAATTCTCACAGAACATAGATTGAATAATTTGCAATGAATTTTGTCATACTAGGCGAAACATATTCTGCAATTTTCGCCTACATGACACTAACTTCCGTGTTTCCGTCAGTACCCTTTGTAATATACAGGGTGATCCAAAAGTCAGTTAACATTTAAAAGTTCAATAATTCACGCGATAATGTACGCAGAGGGTTAGAAATTGATACACATGCTGGAAAAGGCAGGGGATTTTATTAAAACTTTAAAAAATAATAATTGTCCAGCATCAACAGAGAGAGATGATGCTGGATTACAGATCTGGATAGGCAGATTTCTTTATCTATTTTTAATTAATAAATTTATTAATCTTTGATGATAATGATAATTCTCAGTTTTGTTATTAGATGAAGTGCCATCTTTTTGGCCATTTTCATGACTAATATATTTTTTTAGGTTTTAATAAAACCTCGAGTCGTTGCCAGCATGTGTGTCAATTTTCATTTCTCTACGTGCATTATTCCGTAAATTATTGAACTTTTAAATGTTAACTGACTTTTGGATCACCCCGTATATTTTTTCTTCTACACTATGGGCCTCACAAAGCTAAGAGGGGTCAGGAACAGATCCCGGAAAGAATATTATATTTTTTGCACTATAAATAGAACAGTGCAATATCTAACATTGTAATTGATTCGATTATAATTGATTCCATAAATTATAATTGATTCCATAGATTACAATTGATTCCATAAATTATAATTGATTCCATAGATTATAATTGATTCCATAAATTATAATTGATTCCATAGATTATAATTGATTCGGTGATATTAATGAATTTTTTTCTAA
Source organism: Pholcus phalangioides (assembly GCF_987345545.1). NCBI lineage: Eukaryota > Metazoa > Arthropoda > Arachnida > Araneae > Pholcidae > Pholcus > Pholcus phalangioides. The sequence continues at coordinate 30,435,895 of NW_028301597.1, forward strand.
TAATCGTGATTATATTTATTCAACTGCTTCATTTTATATTCCGTGGGAATGTCGAAAGTTTCTCATAAAAAAGCTTCAAATTCAATGGCGTAAAAATCCGATACAAGGAAATAAAAAACAAATTTCAAGGCTGAATTAAGATATAAACGAACTATTAGTCGGCAATCTCTACGCCACTTCCAATAAATAATTTAAATGAGCGTATTCTAATCACGAGTAGTTGTAATAGTCTGGGCTGGTGCCAATATTCCTCATCAAGAAAAGAATTCTCGGGTTCTAGAAAGAATTACTAAAAAAACCATCACTCGTTTTGATTCTAGTCAATAAATTCCTACGAGATTTAGTTTGCGCCCGAAGCCTCTCTGTAGCAATGCATACATAACATTGTAGACCGAGGCCTTGTTCCAGTTCCCGTCCTTCGCGACCTCGAAGATATTCTTTCACAGCCTCGCTCCACTTTCCATCTTCTCTCGGAATGTAGACGAAATATTAAGAAATAACGCAGACCAAGGTTCCAATATCATGATCTATGAGTCCGAAAATCCGTATTGTATTCCAGTCACGGATTCTCATTAACTTATCACCAAAAACAAAATTTTATAGCTCAAGATTGACGCAAAATATTGACGCATAATTACTGTAGGCTACTATTACAGTAGACGTCACATATTTTAATAGCGGATAATGTTATCATTTGAGTACTGTTATCACTAGGGCTCGGATTTTTATGACGTCATATTTTGGGCATTTTTGAGCTCTTGGTCATATTTAAGCATTTTCGAGTTCTTGGTCAAATTTGAGGAATTTTATAGCAATAGATCACTTTTCTGGTCATTCTGTCATAGGCGTTTTCGTCAGAAATATATTATGCACTTACAATGGATTGTCTTTTCTTGTTTTATGGGAAAAAATTGCATTCCTGGTAGCAGTAGCCACTTTGTCCTCTTGCCTTTCCCAGTTTCCCTTCAGAAACTGGGAGGATATCGGGGAGGATTTGCAACTGGGGGTCGGATCCCACTGGTGATGCAGTGGTGGTTGGCTCAAGTTAGTTTTCTAATTTTTTCTAGCTTCAGATGCGAATAGGAAACAATCTTCCAGTTAAAAAGTCTCAAAACAGATCTTACAACCAGGGCCGCAACCAAGAACAAAAATTTGGCACTGTCATCCGAAGTAAGCATTCTGGTGCCATTCTGGTGCCCCCTCCTCATAATTATGAACGACAAACAGCAAAATTGTTGCCCTTCCCAGTTCAACACCTGGTGAACGGGAACCAGACAGCCTCATCCTCTCCTAGTTCCTAGTTACGGTCCTGCCTGCAACTGTACACATATTCAAGCATTACGCTTCATTTACAATTCGAAATACTACACTAATTTCACGCACTACATTAAATGCGCACTCAGAGTTTTAAGGTATAGTAGGTATATCAATCAACAAAACCGATTTAGTGTGCAGCAACATTGTGATTCAGCTCGTGAAACAATCGACGAGATTGTAGTAACTAGACCTCTGACAAGCTTTATTAAAATATTGTTCCATCTGGTAATTTTTCCTGAACTTTTAAAAAAACTTTTGCAAAAGGACAGTGGTTTCCTCAAATATTTCTTAGAGGAAACTGAACAATAGCAGTTTTTTTTAATACTTGAAACTGCATTTCATAAAATTCAGTGCGATTTTAGAACTTATTAAAGAACAATTATTGTGCATAAGGTAGGCGTTTTTCATTTGAATTTGGTGAGAGAACTTCGATAAAAAATGGTAAATTGATGAGTTTTTTGTTAGTTTTTTAATTTTGTAAGATAAGAAGCAATAACTGGAAAAGAAGAGATGAAATAGTGGTAAAACTATAAACTCATATTTTTACATTTTCAGGTCATATTTTTATGTTTTTTATGGTCATAAATGACTGCATGTTTTCAAGATTTTAAGGTTGGAAATCCGATCCTTAGTTATGGTTAGTTGGTATAGTTCAAAAGTACGGATCCGTATCATTAACGTGGGAAAAAATTCGTTTACAGTTATCAAAATTTCGGTTTATGTCATCAGTTTTTTTTTTTCATTCAAAGTTTTTTTTGCTCATTTTGAAGCTGAAGTTGTGCCAGACTTTTTTTCACCCTCTATAAGTTATCCTTATCAGACTGCAGACTATGTTAGAGGTGAACCTCTTCTCCCTTCGTAGACTAACATTTCCATATTCCATTCACGCATTCCTCAACGAACCGTAGTAGCCACCATGATCCATAAACATGTGATGCTTTCGGATTTTATACAGTGAAGGCAAATGAAATGTAAAAATAATTCTCTTCAGCTCCCAGTAGGTTGAATTAGCACTCTCTCTCTCTCTCTCTATCTTCTTATCTTAAACCTTCAAGAAAATACTTTTCGCAAAAACGGATGTAATTTGGCGCTATTAGCATATTTTTATTTGAAACAATACATCCCCTCACAATTTATTAACTAGAGTGGATTTGTAATTAGCTAAAATGGTTAATTAAGGGCGAAACAAACACTGCTTGCCTTTATTTTGCTGTTATCTTAAACAGATAAAATTTTACTCCAACTTAGCAAAGTTAAAGATTCGTTTCTTTGAATTTCATTTCTATTCCCTTAATTAGATGCAATTTTATAAATCTGAACACCTAAAGTTTTAGCAGCTCTCAAGAAAGAAAAAACTTTCAGGGCCATAACTAAGATTTTTGTCGCCCTAACAGCTTTAAAATTCGATAATTTTATAACGGTGTTTTTTGTTCTCACCTAAAAAGTTGCCGGCCCCTAAATTTTTCTGCTTGGGGGCAGTTGCCCCCTTTCGCCCTCCCTCTAGTTCCGGCCCTGCCGATAGGGAATCAGCTCCTTCTAGTAAATTTGGCATAAAAATAACACTAAAAGATTTGCTTTCTAAAGTCACTTCTCCTAACCAGAACATTGGCCGCCAAAATTGAAAATAAATCGGTATTGGTAACGGGTTTTTTCTTACCATGTATACAAATGCTTTGGGACCATAGAGGGTTAAAATAAACAAAAAAAAATCGGTTTTAGATCGTTACGATGTTTCCGAAAATGAGTCAAAGTAATACAGCAGCACGATTGGCCATTTCGCACATCAAGATTAATGGAATAATTTCCAGAATTAGAACAAATTTTTTCAATCTTCGCAAGCCTCGTAACAGTAGGCCCATCAATTAATATTCAGATCAATTAGAAGACCAAAGCAGAAGAAAATCCATGCTCCTTTTATGGAGTTTTGCGTGAAAAAAAAAACCAGAGCTGTGTCCAGTTTTTCACACAAAACAGGTCATATAGCCATCCTATTAGCATCAGTTTCTTTATTCGGATATAATAATCAATCGGTTATTGTTATCAAAAGCCTCGGGTCCCAAAGAGGCATGTATTGTACGTATTTAAAAAAAAAATGTATGTGTGGTGAAAAACAAAATAAGAGTAGCAGTATCTTCTCAATTGCCCGTGTCTCGGATCAACAAAGGTCTCAAGATGGTGGTGATGCAGCCAGTTAAGTGAAGAAACAAGACATAGGCGACGTGTGTGTGTGTGTCGTCGTCGTCGTCGTCTCCGTTTAAGAATAGAAGTAGATAGGGCCCCGAAAATAGCCCTGGCAACTGAGGGTAATGCGTGTAGAGAAAAGCCCTGGTTCTGGCTGACGAAGCGTTTATACGAATAGGCGATTGAAATACACAGGGATAGATGAACTGAGCTAAAAAACGTGTTAAGAGAAGAAGAGAAGGAGAAAAAAAAAAAAAGTAAAGTAAAATTTTTTAAGGAGAAGGAAGATTCTGTCTAAGCTCCTTACAAGGGGAAGACTAAAATTAGATTGCACAGGAGGAGTCGACAAGATCCTATTGCACTACTCATCCGTTTCCTGCTCATAAGAAGAAAAAAATAAGAGGAATCTATCCCGTTGTTTCCATCTGGAGATTTTTTGCTTAATTCTCCGAGGCGGTGACTGACTCCTCCGTTTCTACAAATAGAAAGACTAGCGATTTTTTGGCAACAAAAATTAATTTCGAGAAAGAATTTCACTATAGAATGAGTATCATTATACTAAACGTGGTAGTCATTATAGGGATAAAATTTTTCTAGGATAATAAGAGATATGTGTCTGTCAATCTAAGAAACATCTCAACCTTAGGCAATATGGGAGAAATTCCCATCTTAATGCTATTAAGCCTTTTACTGCCAATATTCCCAATTGAGAACATCGGTTTTATTAATTAGTAAAAAACATTTTTCGTTCATTTCATATTTTTCCCCTGAAGTTATGGGAAGAAAAAGTTTGTTTATAAAACAAAATTTTAAAACGTCATAAATTTAAATTTTTTTAAATCACCTTTTTCAATTAAGAATGAAATTTAATTTTCTCTTTAATGTTGTTTCTATGGACATATGCAAATCCAAAAAACTTATAGGATAAATTTTTTCATGAATTTTTTGGTTTTTGGGAGGGACATAAATATATTTTTGGAACTTCTTGAATTTATTGATCAAAGCTATTTTTTCTCTCTTTTTAAGTAATGATTTTCAGAGAAAATTCAATGCTTTGTGATGAATTTAGAATAACAATTTTTTTCTATCGGAGAGAGCGTTAATTAAAATGTGATTTACGAGAATTCCAATTGCATTTGTTTGAATTTTCGTCATCGCTGAAAACGAAATTCCTGTTCACTATAAACACGCTGTCCAATGTATTTTATTATAATTTCTACAGAATTTGAATAATTTGCAATAAATTTCGCGTCAAGAACCCACAAGAATCATTCTTAAATTTTTGGCTAAAAAATTAAAAACGTATTCACCCGACACGAGCTTCCGTGTTTTCATTTGCACAATATTTACTTTTTATACTATATATTTATTTCGATAATGAATTTTTGGCTAATAAATAATGATTATATTGTTCAAGCAGATCTATTTTATATTTTTATATTTACGTTAGGCATGAAATTAGATCAGAAAACCAATCGATCTTCGGTACACAGAAACACCACCTTTGTTTGATTGAAGAGGTAATGTGTAAAAGTTTCCACAGATTTTTGGATGAACCAAAATGGTTTTTACACGACATTTTATGTTTCAAATTCGGTAAAATTTGGTTTTAGGTTGCATATTTGAATAATTTACTTAGCCAATCGTAGAATCTTTGTAACAAAATGGACAGGCTTGGTTCACGTGCTAAAAACACTTGTTTCTAGTCATCAAGTATAATTATCACATTGATTGAGAAATATGTACTTCTCTCTCTTAAAATGCACTTTTTATTTCTCATTATATAAATTATGTTCTTTCTACAAGCAAAATATTTATGACGGGGCTCATAGGCGTACGCAGAATTTTCTCAAGGGGGGCGGCTTGAGGGGGTTAGAACCCTAAAACCCCCATTTGCGTGCGCCAATAACGGAGCTCTCTATCGGAAAGAAAAAGATGAGAAGGAAGGCTACGAGATGAAAAACATTCGAGAAACATTGATCTACGGTCAACGTGGTTCCTTGTAATAAGGGGCTCGATGTAAAAAATGTGTACACGATAATCTTGTATTTCGATGGATATGAATTGTAGCAGGGTATCAGGAAATTACATTGCATATCTCCTCTTTAAACCTGAGCCAAAACTAATCATTGAAAAATACATTTTTTTTGACTGATTTGTATTTACTGTAGGTCAAAAAATACCATTTTTAAAGAGCATTTCTACAACCTATTTGTTGCATTAGGCATTTCTATCCACCTCTCCTTATTTCCATTGATTGCACTCTTTCATGCAGTAAAATAATTGTCGCCCGTAGTCTTGCTTCTAACCTAAACGATACAAATCGATTCCCATAAATACATATCCGAATGGGCTCGGAATACCATCTTTTTAGTTTTTTTTACACAACGCTGAGGTATAAGTTTTGCTGAAGTAAAATGTTAAAGTTTTGATTTGAATGAATTCTTGATTTAAAAAAAAAAAAGATTATTTTTAAAGTGACTTCATTATAATAGTTATTTTACAGGAGGAGAAACTCGATTTGAATCAAAACATACAAGTACTAAGATTAAGACTAGCCTAAAAACTTACAAAAATTATTTTTCTAATTCAAGCCAGAGTGAATAAGAATTCTATTTTAATTTGGCAAAATATTAAAAAAAACAACTTTTGAGATAATTTCGATATTATTATCTTTATTAAAAACATGTTTCAAAATTCACAAAAATTTCCATGAAATTTAAAAATTTATCCAAATTTCCTCAAGTATGGAAGGAGGGGGGAATTTAAAAATATCTTTGATATTAAATTACTTTCAAACTGACATAACTTCAAAAATACGATACATTTTACCATAATAATTGATTATTTTTATTTTCAATTTATTCTTAAATTGTACCATCTACATTTCTCAGATGTTTCAAACCAAAAAATATCAATGTGTGATAATTGGGGAAATACTGTATTTTCATCATTAAAAATTATTTGAGGATAATATGATTAGAATATATTTGAAAATTATATTTGCGAGTTGTATTTGAGAATTGTATTTGAGGATTGTATTTCAGAATTGTGTTTGAGAATTGTATTTGAGGATTGTATTTGAGAATTGTATTTGAGGATTGTATTTGAGAATTGTATTTGAGGATTGTATTTGAAAAAAAATTTGTAAAAATATTTTTGAATATCTGATTACACCAGTCAACAACAGCAAAGAAAGTTAGCCAAATGAATGCATAACCAGATAAAATTGTTTCTACATGTATATAAGAGGTAGTTGTTTAAAACATGATAATTCGTATTTCAAAAGCCATTGTTGAAAAAACACATTATCGTCGCTTTCTGGCATTTTTTTCCCCCGTCTACGTTTCATATCCTTGTAGCATCTATGAAGTCAAGTCATGTCCAGCAACATATTTTCAAGCAAAGCATAGCGAAAACATTTTTCGTGCGTGATATGATATACAGTAACATATGTATGTTTGTACATTTCTTATTATAAATTACGCGATGTAAAAATGAAATGAGTATAAATCATGTAAAACATTGAAATATATTTGAATTTTCATGAAAAATCGAACTCAAAAAGAAAATTGTGGAAAAAAATCATGTTCCAAAATCCTGTTTTACTTCTAAGAAAAAAAAAAGTATATTTTCTTGGAAATTTTCTTTTAATAACTGTATACATTTTTCTCTTGATTTTTACATTATTTAATTATTTTTATAGCCATATTTATTTTCAGATGTAATGTGTTGACGTCTCTTGGTTTCGCGGTCTACCACCCAAACGCGCCATTTTTTTTCCTCTTTTTTTTGTAAGACAAGTGCCAATTTGAAGTTCCAGATGTAACTTGAGATACACTCCCGAGAAAAAACGTTCAATCATGTTAATTCCTCTCTTTTTTTTAACTTGACTAACTTTTTAACTTTAAGTGAAATGAGACGTATATGTGTTTACCATTTGCATCAGATTTACATTTTAAAAAATAACCGTACTGTCTTATTCATTCTAGGAATTATGATTCGGATTAAAGTTACCAAAAAAAATGATTTTTTTTAAATCTTATTTTTATGTAAATATACATTCCTGTCTATTAAAAGTAATTCGTGTAATTCACGTTTTTTTACCTAATATTATGTATTATTTTGTTTGAATATTAAAGTTCGTACGTAATTGCGATGGAATGATTATACTGTATGTTACATCATGTGTGATGAGGTGATACTAGAAAGTTCTAATTAATGAATAAATGACCGCTAAAAAATGTATTATTCTTTACTTGTTATTCATGGATATGAAAATTCTATTTTTCAGGAGGAGATGTCTATCATTTTACAAATACACTATGATTACGCGGCTCTTATATTTATGGATCACCGCATTTAAAAATAGCTACTTACTTCATTTTGAAAATTATTTTGAATTGTTTGGTTTTTAGGATTATTTTTAATGCATAATATCGCGTGTTTATACTTTCCTACGGTCTAGGTATATTTTCCGAATTATAGGGCTGTGTGAGCAATAAATATTTCAAAATAATGAATGCATGATGAACATATTGGAAAATTGGAGCTTCGAATAGGATAGGATTCGAGTGGATATTTCAAAATTAATGAAAATTCATATTTAATGAAAAAGTAATCTCAGAACTGATTGACTGAACTATTGACATTTAATATGAAAAAATATTTCAGAATTAGTGAAAATTCCTATCAGATTAAAAAATTATTCCAGAATTAATGAGAGAGAGAGAGAGAAATTCACATTCAATGAAAAAATAATCTCAGAAGAGAACTGAAATTCTAAAATAATAATATCGCCCCTCCCCGTTCGACTCGGAACCCTGGGCCTCGTTGGACCCGCCCGTTAAGACGCCATTGTGTAACTCTACATACCACACTGTGACTTGTTGAACTTCGGGATTTATGATTTTTTTTTTTTTTTTTTTTTGCCTAAAAATCAGTGATTTTTTTACATTTTTTCCATCCCGCACCCCCAGTGCGATTCAATTTACCTTGCTGCAACACCCCCCCCCCCCCGAGTAATGTGTTGTCCATTCGTTTAAAATTTAGTTTTTTTGTAATTAGTTGCATTAATGTTTCACTAATTTATTGTTACAAAAATTTTTAACTTAAAAGATAATTGCAAAATTAATTTATTGAAGAAAAACCTCACACGGATACCAAATGCAACAAAGTTTAAATTACTGGTACATCTCGATTTTTAGTAATCAATTTGCTACAGCTTCTTCATAATTGTCACATTCAAGTGATTTTTGTTTTCATTAGCAAAAGTTCGATACATTTCGCAAAAGGAAGATGGTAGCGAATGGTGAAAGTGTTTGCAAAGCTGCCTTCCCTAGTTTTATTTCCCTAGTACATGTTATATTTTTATTTCTATCTCGTAACCCAAAAAATGTTTTCCCGATCCCTGGTTAAGAACCACTGGCCTAAAAGAATAAAGTCCCCCCCCCCCACACACACACACACTTATATCCTGCTTCATTTTCCTGAAAGGCCATTTTTGATCCAATTCTTTTGGATGATTTGAAAATTTTGCTTTGGATAGGATTCGAATCCAAATTCACCTTATCGGAAGGAAAAAAAATTAGATCAAGGGGTTCTTCAACTTTTGTTTTAGCTGCGATCCAAATTCAACATGAGCAACTTTGCAACTTATGAATCAATTCGGTTTTATAGATTATTCCAGCAGTGGTGCAATAATTTATACTCATATGGGAATGTAAGTGGATTGTAGGAACCATCTCTCTCGGAAGCCCCTCATGACCCGATTTCTTCTTCGATCCTAAGGTCGAGAGTCTACCTGGTTCAGGTCGCCCTCCACGGGTTTGGTTGGGTTTCATAGGTCGAGGAATTCTCAAGACGGGTGTACTGTGGCAATTACTCATTATGGAATAATGTTCTTCGTATTTATTTTAGAAAAAATGTTAGGGGGGAATTACAGTAGATCAGAAGTTTCTGTTTCGTTCTCGCCGAAACCTTGATGGTTATGAGGCTATTTCACAGAACCCGGGCAAACACCAAATGCTATTCAAATATTGATTTTATTTATTAACTATACCAATGGAAAAATTTAAAGCTTTTGTTTCCGAAATAAGCTCATGCGTAACCTACGGGCTCAGCACCATTTGGGAATCTATGCAGTTGTATGTCATTGCTCCAGAGATTGTTAAACCTTATGCTATTTGGAGCTCCGTTGCCAATAATTTGATTTTTTTGATAAATAATCCTCATCTAAAAATTAAATTAATCAGAAAGTTGTACAGCAATAAGAATACGTGCAACATTTTGTATTTCAGTAAAGGCACTTCAATATATTTTTATTTGTCTCTTTTTTTAATCGACCTTAAACTTGAAAGCAAACTCGAACATCTCACTATCAAAAATTTGAAACGTCGTGCATTGCTATTAACTAATCCCGATTCGGTATATCGGCACAATGGAATCAAACAGGTTTAAGCTATTATCACTTTTGAAGATAAATAATCCATGAGACAGTATTTTGAGCATAATGTGAATGAATATGCCTATATTCGAACCAAAAAAAACCAGGAATTAAAGATCCATTACAAATGCATCAGCGGAAATGGAAAACAAAACTTTGCAGCCATTGGCAATATCAGATATACGTCCATGAAAGGAAGGCAAAAAAACATAACTGTTCATGAATTCCGAAAGCTTTTATGTCTTAGCCGAGAGTCACAACTGTCCAAGACATTGATGCCGAGTACAAATTCAGTATCAAAGTACAACAACGCCCGTTTCAAATCCATGCGAGACGACGAATCATCCACATAGTTGTATCATGCAGCATTTATCTAAAACTTAATTGTATACTATATGGGGTTTGTCGCACTTACCATGATGCTTCCTAACTAGTCTTCGGCTAAGAGAGATGGAAAAACAAAGGTGTTTTCCCGCGTGCCGGAGAGAGACTGAAGTGAGGCAAGTGCTTTTAAGAAAGCAAGCCTTCCTGCCTGAGATGTTCCAGTTTTAGAGCCCCCTACTTTCAAGTAAAGTAGCCAGATTATTCCGATGACGTCACCGAGCAAAAGCAAGAACCACAAAGTACATTTATGGCGATGCGCCAACCTCTTCTTGCAGAAAAGCTGCTGTATAACCCAGAGAATTATTTTCACTCTGTCTCAGTGGTTCGGACTGATTCTTTTTCACTGGACGAGAACAGAAGGCAAAGAGAGAGAAAAGTCCCTAAATATAGATGCGATACTCGCTCGAGATTCACTTGGAATTCGAAAGCTCTTCGAGAAAAAAAAAAGTCACGCTTTTGCTTTCTCTTTCTCTGCTTACTTTACTCTATTTTTCTTCTTATCTCGTTAAGATTTTCTTTTTTTGAAGATTCTGTTTTAAAATCTGATGAATCTGGGACGTACGTGCTGTTGGCCCCAAATAGGCGACAATGTCCCAGGTTTGTATCTTGTGTGTGAGTGAACGGGAACAATACCCTTCTCCCGAAACGGTATCTACCTATTAGATAAAGGAATTTTAGCCACGTTTATCTTAACGAGTCAGTGTCATGGGATAACTTGATCAAGAGTGTGAATCCACATTACGTTAATAGGCCACATTGTAAGGAGCATAGACTACAATAGATATTGCTTTATTCCAGTCATGGGCCCACTACGACCAGTAGAGAGTTCTATCCGACTCATCGGGCATTTTAAAATTACGAAAGAGAAATTTTCAATTTCATTGTTAAAAAAATTCATTCAAGAAAGTGTTCCATTTTTTGCATATGCGAAATGTAGTTGTGAAAATTTGAATAGAAATATATATTTAAAAACTTTCTCTGAGTTATGAAAATATTGAGTTTCATGATAACTTATATTTGGCAGGCAAAAATTTTTCTTTTATTTATTTATTTTCCTTGGGTTCGCTCCTAAAATAGTTTGCCCCAGCCTTGCTTTACAAACTTTTTACTTTTTACTGCCTAGTGCAGCAATCTTATCTCTACCCCAGTGTTTCCCAAAGTGGGCAATATCGCCCCCTCGTGGGCGATGGAATGGTCCAAGGGGGCGATAGAAGCTACGGGTATAACAAAGGATCCTATGGGTTCGCTTGAGTCCGGGGCGATGAGAGAAAAAAATTTCTGAAGAAGGGGGCGATGGAACAAAAAGTTTAGGAAACTATGCTCTACCCTTTGTCAATATCAAGATCACAATGCGCACTCTCAAACACAAATACGCATTTTTACTCGTGATACATATTTTCTATTATTACTCTAATTTTGAATTTCCGCCAACATTTCAAACAAATCTCCCCGGTATCCCGAGAAAATCTATTAAATTTTTCCAAAGAAGAAAAATTTTTTTAACTATTTTCTCTTTTCAAGTGTTTTGTTTGAGTAGCTATTTTAGCTATGATTTTAACCTATCTATACCTACTTAGCCAAAGGTCGGTGCGTTAACGACTCGGCTGCCAAGCAGAATTATCACGAAATTTTTCTGGGGATACGCGGCTTATTTGTTATCATTATTATTCAATTAGATAATGCATAGCTTGGTAACCTTCTCGGTGTTTGATGCATGTTTCATCCATAGAATGGCATCAATAAAATTGGTAGATTTCAAATTTTCCCTGCCCTCATGTGTAATGTCATAAAACATCCGCATTTCTTGTTTGTAGATTGGGCAAAACTCAAAAACTCCTGGAAACTCACCTAGAGGGGGGGGGGGGGGAGGTAATTTTAATGTCCCTTGATTATCACAGGATGAGCTAAGATCCTCCTATTCGGCAGTCAATCCCGGAGTCAAAAGGAAAAGCATTAAAAGGCCATCTCTTCTGACATTGACTTTTCAGCCTTCAAGGGAGTAAGGCAGAATGTTAGGCAGCTAAGTTCAGGGGTACAACTTTTTATCTATAACGGTCTGAAAAATTTTTCATGGATCCCCTAAGCGTCAACAAGATGCACTACGGTACCTAGCTGCACTCTGTGGCGTCTTAACTGGTGGGCCCAATGGAGTCCAGGGCATAGCCGAGCATGGCTAGGTACCGTTTCGTCTTTTCCGGATTCATCCTTAACTCAAAAAATAGTCCCGTTTCATCCGATCTCTTCTTGCCCCTCCTGTCGATAGAGTGTAACTGTCAATCAAGATGAAACACCCCGGTGGTCGAACACCGAAAGAAATACGAGTGAATGGCATAACAAGAACTTCATCATAGATAGAGATGCTAGAAATACACTCTATACTAGGTATTCCGATCATTGAAGTATTTTGTGAAGACCCCCCCCTGATATAAAGTTAACCTTTAAACCATTCTTGTGTCGCTTGCGGCGATTACGCTGATGCGGCGATGACGCGTTGAATTTTTGCTGCTAAAAAAACACAATTTACAAACTATCAAATATGAAAATATCGTTCAGCATGCAAATGTTATCGAATTAAATTACATTTGAATAATTTTTGAATCCAACTATATAAATATTCAGAATTGGTTCTGAGTATTTTTTTTAGCAAGCGTTTTCTCAATTTGTTCCGAGTATTTTTAGCAACCGTTTTCTCACAAGTATTCATTTACATTACAGAATTCATAGAAAAAACAGTAATTATGAAAATTGTATTTTATATCCTGGAAAGGTACGAGACTTGTGGTTCAATAAAAACAGATAAACTATTTATCAGAACAATGGTAGTTAAAAATCAGGAGTTGTCTTATTCAAATGTCATTCTTTCGACAATACTGTATAGTGCTGTCTTAACGCATAGGCCTACCCGGGCACTGTCCAGGGACTTCACAAAAATGATTATTAGTAGAATTTTTTGAAAATTTGCCGAGTAGAGGGCCTCAGAAAAGAATGAGTAAATCAATAAGAAAGAAATGTAAAGCATGTTAAGACACAAGGGGATTTTGCAAACTTCTTGTATATTTCTAGGAGTACGCACACCTGTCACGCATTCCTTGCTGAAGTAAGTCTTCTAATCATTCCTTGTTGAAGTAAATCCCCTAATCATTACTGGGAGTGAAATGTAAGGATCCTGCGCATTTCTGGGAATGCGTATGCATCTAAGCATTCTTGTGGAATGTAAGGATCATGCGCATTTCTGGGAATACGTATGCATCTAAGCATTCTTGTGGAATGTAAGGATCCTGCGCATTTCTGGGAATACGTATGCATCTAAGCATTCTTGTGGAATGTAAGGATCCTGCGCATTTCTGGGAATACGTATGCATCTAAGCATTCTTGTGGAATGTAAGGATCCTGCGCATTTCTGGGAATACGTATGCATCCTAAGCATTTCTTGCGACACACAAGCTTTCTGAACATTTCTAGCAGTGTCAATCATACAATCTACCAGGGCCTGGTAGGATTTTTGCCGCCCAGAGCAAACATCATTCAGCCCCCCCCCCCCACACCTTCAAAAGCTACCTCCGACCTCTAGTTACGGCCCTGAGCAGTGTACGCACATCTACCACACATTTCTCTATAAGTACAAAAGTTTCCTATGCATTCCCCGGGATACGCAAGTGTTCAAAGCATCCAAAACATTTCTAAGAGTATAAAAGCATCCAAAACATTTCTAAGAGTATAAAAGCATCCAAAACATTTCTAAGAGTATAAAAGCATCCAAAACATTTCTAAGAGTATAAAAGCATCCAAAACATTTCTAAGAGTATAAAAGCATCCAAAACATTTCTAAGAGTATAAAAGCTTCATAAACATTTCTATGAGCACGACACCCACCACGTATTTCTAATAAAATGTAAATCTCCTATGAATACGCCAGCCTTCTAAACTTTGTTAATAATTCGCAAAATGAGTATACATTGAGTACTGTTCATTTCCAAGGATACGCAAGTGTTCGAAGCATTTCAAAGCTTGCTCACACACACACACACACCTCCTGCGCATTTCCATGTGGGTACATCTAAAGGTAAGAAAATATCTTTTGCACTCATTTCTGGGAATACGCAAGACTTATGCCAGGAATACACTGTAAAAGTTTTAAAAAGTTCTTTTATAAAACTTGAAAAATTCAACCAATAGGCGTATCGGTTACATTCGCTGCTTATTTGTTGTTTTTGAAAAGTTTTGTAAAAGACCTTTTACCAAACTTTTATAGTGTAATCCCGACCTTATATGCATTTCCAAGGGTACATACACATGTTTTAGATTTTTCCCAGGCGTATAGGCCTACTGTACAAGTCTCCTAAGCATTTGCAGGGTAGTACTTGAAGCATGAAAGGCGCAACTGCAACCTATCAGCTATCAATTTTGTAAATAAAATAGTACTTATATTGAAAAAAATTCAATCATTACTATTGAAATAAAAGTTCATTTGGGGCCATTCAAGTATTACGTAAGCAGATTTTTAGCCATTTTTGACCCCCTTCCCCCCCCTCCTTGTCAGCAAAAGTCAGCAAAACACTGACCCCCCCCCCCTCCCCCTGTCAGCAAAATTTCGTCAGCAGCTTAGAATATTTCATATCTTCAAAAAGGGTGGTTGATGACGTAAGAAACCTTCAAACCCCCCCCCCTCTCCCCTTGTCATCAAAAGTCAGCAAATCCGAAACCTCTCCCCCCCCCCCGATGCTGACGTAATACTTGAATGACCCCTTTATTATTGCCGCATTCCTCCGCATTAGCCAGCACGCCAAGAAACATCCGGGGAGACCAGTATGCCGGGAATATCCGTATTTTCCGGCACACCGGGAAATTTGAGTCACGGGTTCCGGAAAATTATTAAATATCTACACTCAAAGAATCGATTGAATTGACTGATTCTGAGCTGCATCTGTTTTCTGCATTTCAGGATCTTTTCTGTTTATACAAACTTCATTGCAGATAGTAGAATTTCATTGGAGAATTTCACGTTTGCGTTTGCTGCCATAAATCCTGCTTTATTATAAATGTCAGATACCAAGTATATTTCGTTCTCATAAATTAGATCTGCTAAACGGGAAAAATAAGTTAGACTGTGAATTATTTTTGTATTCTTTGATCATGCATTTAAAATTTGAATATATAATCAGAGAAAAAAATAATAATGCATCCACTGCAAAACATGATACTATAATACAAAGCGGACAGCAAGCACATTTCTGCAATCCCTGAACATGCAAGAAAAATTGTAAGCACATCATCTGCATTTCATATTAGACTAGTGATAATACATTAGAACGATAAGTAAAAAAAAATTCATAATTTTCGTTATAAAACACGTTTGCTACGCAGTGAAAACTATTATTTTATTCCGATGCGCGTATTTATTCAGTTTTTATTTATACGTAATAGATTTCTTGGTATCGGTCTTCTAAATATATCACGTGATCCTTATAGAACTTTGTTTTCCCGGTATGCCGGGAATGGACTTGACTCAAAAATCTGGTGTCCCCGATTTTTACGGCATGCCGGCTGATGCGGAGGAATACGGGAGGTTTTTTTTTAATTAATTTAAATTATAAGAAAGTTGATTTATTATTATTGAAAAAAAAATTGTTATTGAAAAATAATTATTTTCATCATTGAAAAAATTACCTTATTACTGAAAAGCAATTTAATTTACTATTTATTGCAAAAAAAGGTCTATTCATATTGAAATAATTTGACATTGAGAGGAAAAAAAATTAATTTATCGATATTGAAAACATATTTCATCATTAAGAAAACAAAATTGGATTCATTTCTTATCGTGATCATGAAAAAAAATATTTTGATATGAAATCTGGAAAAAAAGGGGAAAAAGTAAATAGAAAAGGGGAAAAAAAGTGATTGAAGGATAGAATATCGAAAGTGAAACCGGATACAGTGAAAGTTGGGAAATGCATCTACCTTAGACGCATACACAATTGAATTGAATGTGAAATGTGCATTGCGCAGAAGCGAAAAAAAAAAAAGAAAAATTGGGGTGAAAAAAAAGGAAAGAAGAAAGAAGATGAAAGAGACAGTATCCACCTGGTGGTAGAATTGAAAGTGTTGATGCAATGCCATGTAAAGGTCTTTTTTAGAAGGAAAAAGAAAATAATAATAAAATGGGGACGCGGACGTGCCTTGGAAGTTAAGGAATACTTTCGCTGCTTTTACAATGGAACCAAGAATAGGAAATTAGGGCTTCTTTTCCACTTCTTTGGTTCCCCATTCTTATTCCCCCCTCTCTATTCGATTTATAGAATAGAAGATTTTCATATATGCTGCTATTCTTTCCGAATTTGACGAGGTTTTTTGCATTTGAAAAGAAGAATTCTTAGGATTACGAAATAGAAATAAATCTAGCCGTTGTTACACGATTGTTTCAAAAAAATTAGAACATCCCCTAGAAACTAACGAGCGTGAAATGTTCGAGTTGGAAAGCCAGATTCTTAGAGCATGTCCGAAATTTGCATTTGTATGTTAATAAGGCATGCGTTCAATGCATACATAACCCGTGGGTCGAATGTGGATGCAGAGCTTTTCATCTTGGCCTGCTGAATATTTCTAGGAAATAACTCAAAAGCTTTAAAAGGCTGTTGGATAAAAACTAATAATTCGACGAAGTAACGCGATCCATAACCATGAACGCTGTCCATCTGGACACAAACTAGCAGGGATGTCCGTTTTAACAAGTTCGGAGGGGATTGCCCGAATACTTTTCGGGGTAATTATTTTCATTATCTCTAGAGGGAAAAGTCAACATTAAAAAAAAACATACGACATTACATAATTTCCAAAAATGCTTGAAAACTCCCTGACGAAAAATATAAATTCAGAAATTTTTTTAAAAAAACATTTTCAGAATTAGTGGCAGAAATAGTTTCAGAACTTTTGGAGAAAACAATTTCAGAATTGATAAAAATTAATAATTAATTTCAGAACAATTAGAACAAATTTGAAAAATATTGAAAGAAATAATGTTAGAATCATTTAAAGTGGTTTCAGAAATAGAAAAAGATATTAAATGAAACAATAATTTCAGAATCGGTGATAGAAATGGTTTCAGAATTAATAAAAACCTTCAATTATTGGGGGGGGGGGGGGCTTCTGTTGTCCTGTCGTCTTGCAATATGCCCAGCCCATTTCCATTTTAGACGTTTAATTCTTTCCATATCATATAGCTTTGTGTGGTTCCTTATTCAAGTAATTCGTTTTCTGTCTCTTCTTGTGATGCCTAGCATACATCTTTCCGTGCTCCTTGGGGTTTTTTTTTGAAAGTTCCTAAGTTCAATATTTACTGAGATATTTGAATTCAAATATTGGAGAAAAGTATAAACTAACGGACAAAGCTGCTTTTTCACTCCACTTATGCTGTAGTAAAAATTAAACTTTACAATATCACAATTAAACTTTCTGATATCTTCTGTAATCTGCTTTCGTACTGTCTTACAAAGTTCTGCATATTCCACTTTTGATTTAGGGTCATTCTTAATCTGAAATTCTCTCCAGTCTTTCATCAGTTTCTTTGTTTCTTCGGTTATTTTCTTCACCGGGTTTGATTTCTTTTTCTCCAGCAGCAACTTTTAGGGTAGTGGTTAAAGTTCTGTTCATCGTGGTGACATCTTGTCCATCTTCAGTAGTGTTATATAGATAATAACTACCATGGTAAGTGAAAAATGAAGTATTGTGAGAAAAGGTAAGATAGGGCTCAATAGCTCGGGTCAATATGTGCTCATGTGCGTATATATTGTTTATAATCTTTGTTAATTGCATTTTTAATTGGGTTGCTGTATTTTTGAAATATATGACATCCATATTTTTATGGGCATCTTTTTCTCATCCACCTCGTTGGGCATTTTGCCTGTTGTGGCGTAGTATTTGTATTTTTATTTCTCGGAGCTGTGTTAGCCAATCCGCCATTGTAAATTACATCAAGTCCTTGTAAATCTGGATTCCCACAACTTTGAATACTGCAGAATGTCTTAGTTTGATAACCCGCGGCCTTCATGGGAAGTTCTAATTCGGCCCACAATGTGGCCCACAAGGGTGAAGTCCCCTGTTCTAAGAGGATTTTCTTGAACGTAGCCGGGTAAAAAATGTGAAGAAAAAAACATTTATATGCTTCCGAAAAAAAAGTAGTTTTTTTTTAATTGAATGAGAACATCTAATTAAAAGCGCACTGTCGCGTGAATAATTTTATGCAAATGGACATCAACTATTTGAACCAACAAACGTAAAATCGATCGCACATGTGCTTCTACAGCAGTACACAACACTTGCTGGCATCTCCAAAAATTAGGGTCAACCCGATTAATCTTTGGTATTGTAGTTGATCGAATAATTGTCCTCCCATATTAATCGTTAACTACCTAAAAAGTTTGTGTTGAGTCAATCAACTTGATCAACCCAATCACAATTTCACATATTAACTTCATTTATTAACCGAAACACATCTGTGTAATTGGGCTAAGCCTGTTGAGATTCTCGCCACAGAGAGCAAGCAACAGGCCTACTATAGAAGGGAGCACTGAAAAACCTGACAACGCACTCAGACTGTTAGGTACATACACTTACACTTTCGGCACAGTTCTCTAGGTAGTAAATTGCCCGTGGCGATAGACCTGAGTAGTGCTCGGCATGAAAGCCTGTTGAGATGTGCATATAAATTACACACCTTTAAATAATTTAAAAGATCTAATTTAACGTATCCCACTACCTTTTTTGTCACTTTTCTATAAAATGGTGCTGGAGTGACTTTTAATAACATTTTTTGATATAAAGTGTCTCACAAAATGGTGAAAACAATGAATTTTAGACTACACGTAGGCTATGTCATTCTTAATGAAAAATCACCAAAATTCATGTAACATTCAAAACACGATTGCAAAAATTCTATGAATAAAATGTTTGGCTGTTTTCATAGTAGTTTCAACTAGTAATGATGCGGGTTACGTACCAAATTTCCACAAGGACTGTATGGTATGTTTATAAATTTCACTCAAATCTGTTGATGTATGTACGTGTGAATGTTTTTGAAATTTCATTCTATGTATCGTCCATCTATAAAACACTGTAATTAGAAAAATATGAGTCAAAAAACCTCAACAATACATTGCACAATATTTTATTAAAATTTTGTAATCATACAATCAACTGATTTTTAGAAATCATGTTTCAAACTCAAGCAAATTGTCAAAACAATAGCATTCTTCGTAAAACGTTTTAAGTTTCGGTTCTACGGCGGGGATTACACTATAAAATTATGATAAAAGACTTTTTACAAAACTTGAAAAAAAAACAACCAATAAGCCTATTGATTACATTCGCGCGAATGTAACCGACGCTCTTATTGCTTACATTTTTCAACTTTTATAAAAGAGCTTTTATCAAAATTTTATAGTATAATCCCAGCCAACGGCAGATATTACACTGTAAAAGTTTTATAAAAATTATTTTATAGAACTTGACAAATGCAACCAATAAACTCTTTCCGGTTGCATTTGCAACCGAATAAGTGTAGCCAATAAGCACATCTGTTACATTCGAGCAAACTTCACTGATCTGCCTATTGATTGAATTTCTTTCAAGTTCTATAAACGAACTTTTATCAAAATTTTATAGTGTAAAATAATTTTATAGAGTAAACGCTATAAAAGTTTCATAAAATTTCATTTACAAAACTTGAAAAATTCAAGCAATAAGGCTATTTGTTGCATTTTCTCGAATGTAACCGATATCCTTATTGGTTAAATTATTCAAGTTTTATAAATCAACTTTTATGAAACTTGTAATCTCGGTCTTATAACCGAAATGCTCATTGGTTGCATTTTTCAAGATTTATAAAAGGACTGGTATAAAACTTTTGTAGTGTAGACCGGAAGTACAAATTACAATTTTTATAAAAGTTCTAGTATAAAACCTGACAAATGCAACCAATAAGTTTATCGGTTATATTGGAGTGAGTGCAACCGATCAGATTATTAGTTGCATCTGCCCAGTTTTATAAAAAAAAACAGAACTTTTGTAAAACTTTTACAGTGCGATCCCGGCCTAAGTGCCATATGAACAAAACAAGGCCTGTTTTAGAATCACAAGAAATGGGGCTTTCACTGAAAAAAAGAAATAAAAATCGCGCGCGATATTTTTCTTACAAAATGACGTTTGATAAATAGTCGGACATTGAAGCCCCGATGAATTCCCATGAGTTTGGTCGAATTCAAGATGGAAACTCCGTTTATTCCGTATCGTATATCATTTTCCCATCACATACATACACATGATATTCAACTACTGGAATCAGAACATACAGACCAATACATCTGAGCAGTGGTTCTGAAAGTGTGTGTGTGTGTGTGTCGACTTTCTCAAAGGCGTTAAATGGATCCTAGGATCATGTCACCTAAAAAAGGGGTACCGACAAGGTGCTTCAGCTCGAAGGGTCCCATGATGATTCTTATCTTTTCTTTTTCATACAATAAATTCGCTATAGAGGACTCCCGTGTGTGAAAATCTATCCTGAAAACCCACCAAAGATCCCAGCCCACGGAAACTGCTACTTAACCGTACATGCACCTCGTACGCATTCTCCATCCCATGTTCATTCATCCTCTTAGGAATTTTTAACGAATCGGCACATGTCGGAATGTGCGTTCTGAGTGAATGTGTGACCCTTATCTATGTTATACAGTTGCGCTTGTTTCGTGTTCACGCTGCCATCTGTCTTCCATTTTCTGAAGTAAAGATAGAAATGCTTGAATTTTCATGTTATGTCAGTATCGTGTTTCAGGTCTGCCTGGTCTCGGCGGAGAGACTTTTGAAATGGGAGACCGGCTCGCATTCGCGCGTCGAAGCTGGAAAACCGCAGAAAAACGGGAATTGCTGCACGATGTGACGTATATAGACGTGTGCCCCCCCCCCCCCCAGTGATTAGAAGGAATCCGGTGCGCGCGCTGCTCTCCAAAACTATCACTTTCCTGGAGACATCACGGGTATATTAAGCGTTCAGAGTTCGAGAACCACTTCATTAAAGCTCCATGCGTCCGCTACCAGTTGCTCGCGAGCACAGCGTTACCTCCTCCTACTGAAGTATTAAAGAGCTACTGTACCATTCTTTCTTTCAAACCGAGCACAAGTCCGGTCTACCGCCATGGGGAATTTACTACCGAGTGAGTTGTGCCGGAAGAG
The DNA here is from genome assembly GCF_987345545.1 of Pholcus phalangioides. Lineage (NCBI taxonomy): Eukaryota > Metazoa > Arthropoda > Arachnida > Araneae > Pholcidae > Pholcus > Pholcus phalangioides. The sequence continues at coordinate 30,457,445 of NW_028301597.1, forward strand.
TGAGTGTGTGTACTTAGCAAATGGATGAATGAACGCCAGAACTTTGCCACTGGACTTATCCCGTTGCCGAGATCTCTTCCAGCCCAGCTTCGTGGCAGAGTCTGAAACATGTGTGTACCTAACAGTTTGAGTGTGAATATAGTGGTACGTCTAATTTTTCAGTGCTGCCATCTATACTTCATAAGTGAATCGAGTGAAGCTTAATGATTGAATTTTTGTTTCGTTGTAGGCCTGTTGCTCTCTGTGGTGAGACTTTTTAACAGATAGATTATCTCGTATTCGCGCCTCGAAGTTGAGAACCACGGAAAGAAAACCAACTTCGACCGACCAGTTCGAACCCTGGTCTTCGCCATGCGAGTCCGTCACTATGACCACCAAAGCGACACAGCTACTTAACCGTACATGCACCTTGCAAACATTCCTCCGAAGAATTTCCAACAAATTGGTACATAAAAGAAAGTTTTGTGTGTGTGTGCGTGCGTGCGTGTTTGGCCCTAACGTATTTATGATTTCAGAGTTATGCTTGTGCAATGTTAAACTAGTGCTATCTTCTATATTTTGAAGCAAACGAATTTTCATATTTTGCAAACATCGTGTTGAGAATCTCTGCCTGCTATGCTCCCTGCTGACAACCGCGTAACTTATTGAAGCACCCGATAGCACTGGATTCTTGTGCCTGATTTCCTTTCTCCCGATTTCTTGACCATCCTCCCTAATTAAACCATCCGCACACACTTCTGGCACAACTCAATGTAGTAAATTGTACATGGTGATAGAGACTGGAGTTGTGCTCGATTTGAATGAAAGTCCAAGTTTGAAAACATAGAAGGCTTACGCCGTATTCACCAACACAGTTTAAACTACAATCGCAGGTAAAAGGATTAGCGATCGACACGGATTGGTTAAAATCCTCAATTTAACCAATCCGTTTCGATCTTCGATCCTTTCACCTGCGGTTGCAGTTTAAACTGTGTTGGTGAATACGGCCGTGAAAAACTTAACTTCCATACAAAGGTTTTTAACAGCTGGCTGTATTTTGGAAAGAGTGAAAATTCAACTGTTCCTGCAGGAATCGAGATTCCACGTCCTTTCACTTTCCTGGTGAACGCCCTAGACCAGTGTTTCTCAATCGCCGGGCCCTGAGATCATTTATACCGGGTCGCGAGTGATTAGCCGTTTCATTTTTCCTCATTCATTTTCCGTTGGTCGTGTGCTTGACTGGGCCTCCGACACACAAGAATGAATGAAACCGGGCCGCGGGCTTGCAAAAGCTTGAGAACCATTGCCCTAGACCACTAGACTACAGAGGCAACGAATATCCCAATCGTTACTTGGAGCTCGTGCGCACTGAACGGGACCGTACATGGATGGTCGGACCTAATTCAGGTCAGTTCAGTGTGCGCGAGCTCCAAGGAAAGATCGCGATATTCGTTGCCTCTGTAGTCTAGTGCACCGTTTCTTAACCTTTTTTTGCCCGTGGCCCCCTTTGAAGCACATTTTTTTCTCGTGGCCCCCTGTCTTACCCGGTCTACGACCTTCATCTAGAAGCAAGATCCTTTATACGTATTGAATTGATTTTTCAAGTTTTTCAGTGAATTTCTACTGAATGAAAACTTTGCAAATAAGATTGGCCTCCAGACCACTGGCCTAGAATTTATTGAGCTACCCGCTAATCCGAGTTCTATTCAGCACCGTGGGTTCCCCTAGGCAAAGTGATGCTATGGTGGTCCCATACTTAGCCGGAAATAAACAGCCTACATATTTCCTAAATTTATTGTACTATACAAAATATCATAAAGTGGGGTAACTTATGGACGCGAGACCCTCAGGCATGACCCCTCACAAGAGTGGGACTGACAGAGCTGCAGCCCGGGACCTGATATGGTTTTCATCATATTTTTGTGAGTGAGTTTTTCACACTATAAATTTAATATATATATATATATTATAGAGTGGATATATATAAGTATATAGAGGCTAGCTTCTTCACAAAACCCTGTCTGTGAAGAATCTAGCTGGGGGCCTGCGAAAAACCCCATCCTTAGGGAACGTGCTCCAAAATGTAGGCGGTGAGGCCCGGATGGGTCCATGCCCTAAGACGGCCCTGGTTTTGTTTGATTCTGTAAGTGTATAGTCACTAACATAAAATCATTATTTCTTCACACTTTAATTTCCTTCTCAGCTCTCTGCAGCCCTCCAAACCACCTATCATGGTCCCTTTCTAAATTTTCTTCCGTGGCCCCCTTGAAGTATCCCAGTACCCCTAGGGGGCCATATGGCCCCCGGTTGAGAACCACTGGTATAGTGCGTTCACCCGGAAAGTGAAAGAACGTGGGTTCGGTTCCCCACAAGGGCAGTTGGATTTTGTTTTTCTCTCTTTCCTAAGTATATCTTCGCATCAGCCAGCTGTTAAAAAACTTTTGTATGGATAGCGGAGAGTGACGTCATTCTCGGACTTAACTTCCAGTTAAGTTTCTGGGATATTTTAATTTTTTTTTTTTTTAAACAGACGTGTTTTTATTTTAAATTTTCAAATTTGGCTTGAAATTTAATAAATTTTATGATACTGTATTTTTCAAGTTTTGTTTTTGTTTAAATTCAGCTGAATATATGCAACGTAAACATCACGAGTACTCTTCTAGTCTTCTCTTCCCATGTTTTAACACCCAAACAGTTATAAATTTATGTGTAAAAAAAATATAGGCGTGAAAAAGAGTTGATTACAGGAATGTACAGCTGTTCCAGAAATATATTAGGTGCGCGTAATAACGCCAGTAGTTCAAATGGATGATAGGCATCTGTTTATGTCATCGTGTCAACTTCTGGTGACATCATAAATGAAGAGGAGTTTCTTCGGCTTGAATCGCATCTGCGAGAGAAAAACATTTTGATAAATGTTTCTTCTCCCGGGTACATGTATGACGGTTTTAGAAATATAAGTTCAAATAAATAAATAATTTATACGCACACACTATGTTATGTTATATAATGTTATATAATGCCGAGGTTTCGAAAACAGACGAGCAATGTTATGATGAATATCGATTCGATTGAAACAATAACACGAATTTTGCTTGAAATATCGAATATCAGGAGTATTAATTGAAGAGTACGGCTGAATACTACTACTACTATTACTACTTAACCGTATATGCGATCTCGTACACCAAATATGCTCAACCCATACCTCGCAGGCCAAATGTGTCCCACTGAGTCATCTGATGTGGCCTGTGACCTCAAACTTAGTTTTGTGGGAACGAACAGAGCACGTAAACAGATTACTGAAGCGACCCGCGGTTCAGTTCCTTACCGCTGAAGTGGCCCACGGAATGTTTACATATCCCTTCAGTGATGTGCGGTACGGTTGAAGAGCAATTAAGTGGCCCGTGGGGTGAATTTTCTTAAGTTACCTACGGCGCTGTTCCAGATCACTTGAGTCACCCGTGGCATATTTCCAGATCACTTAAATGATCCGCGGCACTTTTATAGACGACTTAAGTGACCAACAGCACAGTTCCGGACCACTCAGTGGCTCGCGACGCAGTTCCAGATCACTTAAGCGGACCGTGTGGTACATTTACAGATCACTTTAGTGACTACTACCACTAAACCAGACATGTACCTCGTCCATATTCCTCTGCGAAACTTCTAGGGCCGCATTCACAAACATGGTTTAAACTGTAGTCACAATTTTTGAATAAGAAATCAACATAGATCGGTTAAAAACCTGAATTAAACCAATCCGTGTCGATCTCTTATCAAGAAATTGTGACTATAGTTTAAACCATGACGGGGGATACTGCCCCTAACGGAATGGTACATGTTGGAATGTGTGTGTACGTATAGTGAACCTTCCGTGAAGTTTGTTTCCGTGTAATGCTTGTAATGTGTAGGGCTGCCATCTGCAATCAATTTTTTTAAACTATGAGTTTTCTCTCAGCGTAATGAGTGAATAATTGTATTGTTGTAGGCCTGTTGCTCTCTGCGGCGAGACTTTTTAACGGGGAGATCGGCTTGCATTCGCGCCTCGAAATCGGGAACCGCAGAAAGAGCCAACTTAAGCCGACTACCACTGTGGCGACGTATGAAACCGGATCCTCGCGGTGCGAGTCCGTCACTATGGCCACTTGACCACCAGAGAGGCACTTTTACTTTAGTTACTAGTTCACCGCACATCAACTCAGGTCATATATCGCCGTACGGCAATTTCCAACCAGTGGAGTTGGGTGGGAAATGAAGGCTCCATCCATCGGTGGTCGCCCTAGTACTTTAGTGACTACTTCACCAAACACCAACTCTGGCCAGAGTTGCAATTTACTGCCATTAGTGAGCTGGGTTGGAAGTGAAGGCGCTGTCTATCGGTGGTCGCCTCGAGCTCGTTAGGGAAAATATCTTATCTATATCCTCCCTTGGGTTCGAACCCGGGACCCTGACAACAACCTTCACGACGGTAGACGAGCATCTTACCACCATGCCACTCGGGCACTGTACTTCAGTGACTGGCAGCGCTGTTCCAGATCACTTAATTAAGTGGCCTGAGACAAGTTTCTAAACAAGTGAAGAGGTCCGTAGTCTCTTCAAGGTTGGACACCCTTGTCTTACACATTTTCTTTCCTCTGCCGAATTTTTTAACGAATCGGTACATGACGGAACGTGTTGTATGAGTGTATCTATATTGCATGCCCACACGTATTTCTGTTTACAGAATTGTACTCGTTTCGGGTTCTTGCTGGTGCTGTCATCTGTCTTGCATAGTTTGAAATAAACATAGTGAATCCTTTAGTTTTCCGGAAATGTGAATTATCGTGTTGTAGGTCTGCGGAGAGACTTTTTCAAATGGGGAGAAGACCAGCTCGCGCATTCGCTCCTCGAAGTTGGAAAACCTCATAAAGTTCGGCCGAATAAGGATGATTCAAGTATTACGTCAGCATCGGGGGGGGGGGGGGGATTTCGAATTTGCTGACTTTTGATGACAAAGGGGGTGACGGGGGTTTGAAGGTTGTTTACGTCATCAACCACTCCATTTTGGAGATATGGAATATTCTAAGCGCTGCTGACGAAATTTTGCTGACAGGGGGGGGGGGGGGGGGTCAGTGTTTGCTGATTTTTGATGACAAGGGGGGGAGGGGAGGTCAAAAATTTCTGAAAATCTGCTTACGTAATACTTGAATGGCCCCTAACGGTCCAAGTCACACTTTTGGGAAATCGCTATTTTGACTGAATAGCATTACATATAGCTTCCATTACACGTTCCTAAAGTAAGTTCCTACAAAAACCAATAGATGTAGTTACTATGAAATTTTACATTGCAGCTATCCATGCGAAAAAAGTGCTCTCCCTAATTCAGTTATGACTTTTATAGTGTCTCCTCTAAAATTTGAAAAAAAAATTGTTGTAGGCTGTGATCTAAGCACTACCGCAAGTTCTGACGTGAATAAATTTTTTGTGCCTTGAATCGCGTGTTAGATACTGACTACTGACATATTATGTCATCATCATCAGCTTTGTCTTCGGAATATCTAACAAACGACACCAACGCCGTCTTTTTCGTTGTGAACTGTTCGGTATATAGCGAAAAAAAACAATTGTCACGAATCAGGGCAGTGGGCCTGGTGCCCATACAGGAAGTGATATCGAAACCGGAGTGATATCATTGGATGCACCTTTGTCATGTGCATCTTACGATACCACTGCTTTTTGACTTGCGTTAGGTACTTCCTGATCGTTGATCGTTTTCGTCGCTCCATGGTCATTTTCTGCACACGAGGGCCAATACAACCGGGACCTAGAATTTATTGCCGATTCCGAACGGCAATTTTTTTTTTCTCGTAATCACCGAGAGGTTGGTACTCATCGTTGGTTCTGTGGGACTCCCTGCGGTAGCAATCTTCTTCTGTGTTCATGTCGCCATTTCTGTTGTATTATCCCTGTGTCAGGAAAGTTTCTGACAAAGGCCGGGATTACACTGTAAAGGTTTTGTAAACGTGCTTTTATAAAACTTGAAAAATACAACCAATAAGCAGATCGATTACATTCGGGCAAATGCAACCGATATTTTGGTTGTATCTTTCAAGTTTTATAAAAGCACGTTTACAAAACTTCTATAGTGTAATCCCGGCCAAAGGCGAACCGAGTATCGAACTCACGATGCCTCTCAACAGGTACTTCCTGAGATATGAGCGTTCAAAGAATTTCGTCACGCAACATTTTGCGAATTCTTCCAGTATCGTCAGGTGATTTAAAAGACGTATTCACGTCAAAAAATGACGTAAACCGTTGTTCGGCTGAATGCCTTTTTTTTTTGGTTGTCGTATCAATCTGCATATAATGTTATTTTTGATAGTTCCTTCTTATATCATGGATATAGAATTGAGATAAAGATCATTTTCGAAAAGAATTTCTCCATATTGAATAAAAAAGCTCTGCTTCCATACATTATAGAACCATGAACAGAAAATTCAGAATAATAACGATAAATACACCGCATCAGTGAATTGAAGTCGCAGTACTATGAAATTCATTTCAGTGAAAGTAACTAATTGCAATAAGTGGTGACGAATAATGGGGACAAATTTCGTACGAAGACGAGTGATAACTGGGATCTTACTGGTCGGAAGTTTTGATTCCAATGAGCAATTTTATCGCATGTTTTGGCGCTATATCTGAATACCGTATTTTCCTGCGCATAAATCCACGGATTGTACCTAAAAAATATCGGAATCAATTAGTACGGATTGCTGTATTTACTCCCGTATAGGGCAAGATGTTTATTGAATTTTCACTGCTTTAGAAACCTAAGTCGTGCTATACAGTGGCGTATTTACGGGGGGGGGGGCTGGAAGAAAGTTCAGAGAGGCGGCAATTTTTAGGAATGATTGGCCGAGAAAATTTGTAGAATGGGAGAAGGGCGGCAAAATTTGTATAACCACGAATAAATCCACGTTTACCGAGCAGTGCTGTTTTAACGCATGGGCCCTTAAGAGCACGGGGGGGGGGGGATCCTCATAAAAATGAGATCCAGTTAAAATTATCCAGAGTAAGTGTGTAAATTGGTTACGGACAAACATGTGCTATAGGTACGGCTTCAAAAATATCACTTTGCCCAGTAGCCTTTGATGTTCTTAAGACGACTGCCCAGACGGTAAGGAAAGGGATAGTGAGGGACCAAAAGAGTGACCTAGAGAAACTGCAAGTACGTGAGTGGGCGAAAGAGTGACTTGGAGCGTGAGCAAATATATGAATGAATAAAAGAGTGACCTATAGAGTGAGGGACCTAGAGCGTTTGCAAGCATGTGTAACCAAAAGAATGACCTATAGCATGTAAACGTGTAAATGATTAAAAGAGTGATGTAATGTGCGGGCAAGCGTGTGAATTACCAAAAAATGACCTAGAGCATTTATAAACGTGTAAATGATTAAAGGAGTGACCTATAGAGCAAGGAACCATGTTATTGAGGAATCAAAAGAGTGACCTACAGCGTGTGCAAGCACGTGAGTGACGAAAACAGTATGCAAGCGTGTAAGTGAAAAAATAGTATGCAAGCGTGTAAGTAAAAAAATAGTATGCAAGCGTATAAGTGAAAAAATAGTAAGCAAACATGTCAATGACTGAAAGAGTGACTTAGAGACACAGGTGTACTTGCAGGAGAGGGGGGTATGCCAAGCGGGTTAAAGCACAGGGCGGTGAATTCGAGGAAAGTGTTGTCAAGAAAATTAGACTATAGAATGGGGGAGAAGGGTGGCGAAAATTCGTGTAGCTTACAGGCGGCAAAACCATAAATGCCACATAAATTCAAGAAATAACTCCAAAACTAACGATAACTTTTAGTGATGACAAAAGGTATAATTCGTGATTTATTGAAAATTCAATATTCATGATAAAATTGAAATTAGAATCAGAGAGTAAAATAATTGAAAATTAATAACTAAATAAATCAAAAATGAATAAGAGAAATGGTTTCAGAACTAATGAAGAGAGAGAGAGAGATTCATAATTTATGAAAGACATAATTTCAGCATTTGTAAAAGTTTTCAATGTTTTGAGGGGACTGTTTTATTCTGGTCCCTGGGCCAGAGGGCATCGGTGCCGAACCCCAGTGAAGCACCCACAGTATTTTGCAATACCATTTCGAGCACTCCCCAGAATTTATTCAGAAACTCTCTCTCTCTCTCTCTATATATATATATATATATATATATATATATATGCACTACAACTTACATCACCCTGTATTTATGTCGTTTTCCCCTGAAAACCTTATAATGTAATTATATCTGTGAATAAACGAAATAAGGAGTTGAATATATAAATAAATCTTGTTTTTTCTTCGTTATATTGATAATAACGAACTAGGATTTTTGCCGCCCGGGGCAAACATTGTTTTGCTGTCCCCACAACTTTAAAATTCGATAACTTTATAACGGTGTTTTTTGTTCCCTCCTAAAATTGCCGCCCCTAAATTTTTTCGCCTTTTTTCTGGCTCTGGGTGATATCTCAAGCACTTTCACGCTTATTCTCGTTTGAATGCGGCTGGGAGCGGTGGGGCTTTCTGATAAGATTGAGATTTTTAAAAAGAGCAAGTTATACAGAACATGGCCCCTAAAATTCATGGATTAACAAAAAACAGTGTTGAAATAGGAATTTATGGCAGGAAAAATTAAAGGCATTTTTACAAAGAAATGTTTGAAAATAGCGAAAAAAAAGATGGTGGGGGGGAGCACTTATGGCATTTTGCCAGAACTTCCGGGCTCTAGTGATTCGATAATAGAATGATTTGTTTGAAATAAAAATATCAATACATAAACAAATTAAAACCGAAATTTATAAAAATTAGTGTGAGGAAAGTTATCAGTCAATTCAAACCGAAAGCGATCAACGCAGTGTTCGCCAATACGCATCTAGAGGAGTGATATTCAAAATTCAATTTTTTACTCCTCAAAATTTTGTTGAGGAGTGAAAATACTCTTTCAAATTTTAGAATAATTCTTTTTAATAGGATTATTTCTCTGCTTTTCACAAGAAACCCCCCCCCCCCAGACACCCCTCTTTTTTACAAAATTGCCCTTTAAAATTTTGGCGAGGAGTGAAATTACTCTTCAAAACTATTTTTACTGATAACACTGAATTAAAGTTGATTTTGAGAGAGATCCTCTAAAAAACCATAAATCATCACTTCTTCATATAATACAGGGCCGTAACTAAGATTTTTGCCGCCCAGAGCGTCATTCATTATGTTGCCGTCCCTACACCTTTAAAATTATATTATTTTGTAACGGGGTTCTTTGTTCCCACCTGAAACTACCACACCCTTAATTTTGTCGCCCGGGGCATTTGCCCCCTCTGCCCCCCCCTCTAGTTACGGCTCTGCATAATAATGCACTTTTCAACATTTTATTTTGCCGAATCATAATGGGAACTATTCGTTTTAGAAAACCTCTGTAATAAAATAAAATATATGTGAATGCGTATTTCAATTGACAAGATAAAAACATATATGTCATAGTTGCCGGAACCTAGGTACTCAGACCATTTGATCCCCCCCCCCAATAAAATTTCTAAGGGGGGCTGAGACCCTCAATAATTTCTGAAAGAACAATGCAATGCACCTTCTCTCTCCTGCGTGCTCGCTTGAGTCCCGTATATACGGGACGACCAGTAACTTTCAGCACACTTAATGTTTTCTTTATGTCGGCGCCTTTGTATAGCGTTACGAACCTCTTTTTTATGTCATTTCGAGCGTCCTCCTGCGTTTCGGAAAATTCCACTTTTTTGTCCTCCTTTTCATGTTTCCGGAATTATTTTTCCGAGGAAATATTTTTTATTCCACTTTGAAACATAAATTTCTCCATTGATAATTTCTCCATTCACACACGCATTCACCAATAGTCGTCGAAAATTCCCAGAATTTTTTCCGTTCTTCTTCATTTAGCGGTCTATTTTTACATTTGGGAAAGTTATTGTTGGGGCCGGTTTTGTATTATTCAAAATGGTGGCGCTATCTATTGGGGAAATCGGGATAACTGACGTCACTAAGACTGTGTGCGCAGATCCCCTTTCCCTGTCTTCCGAACTAATAACCCTAAACATATGGGATTCTTTCTCTAATTAGAGCTTGTGCTGCCATCTATTGTTCTCTATATCATAGTTATTATCACAACGTAATAAACATTACGAACCACTTATTATCCACAAATATTGAAAATCAAGCAACGAAAAACATAAATAAATTAAAATAATGAAAAAAATGCTTAATGCTTCACTATCTGAATATCATTCAATGTTTTTAAAATATAATTTTATATGTATAAACGTAAATAAATTAATTACGTAATAGTTTATTAAATTTAGAATGACTGAGTGAATTGGTCTTTGTTTCATTTATTTCACAAGTGAGAGGTGTTCATTTTATGAATTAGTTAATTGTCGGGCAAGGAAAAATGAAACAGATTCCATAACATTTTAAATTCACAAAGGTTAGCAACCATGGGTTTTTTAAATAATTTAAAGATAATTAATTATGGAACACAATGTTCATTCAAAGTTCAAGTTTTTTTACTTGATATTTAAAGTAAAATTTTTTGTATTTAATTGAACTTTAAAGAAAATAAAATTTTATTTATCGTTGTTGACACGTGTAATAGATGGCGACACCTCCTCTAAATCGTATCCATCAAAAAATATACAGTATGATTCAGTAGTTTACATAGGGTTACGGGGGGAGGGGGGCTGACTGAGCCAAGATTGTAGTGTTACTTTACAGGGGAAAAAGTAAACCCCCCTCGAGAAAATTCTGCGTACGCCTATGTTGGGTTTCCAACCATCCTCCTTTTTAATGTGATTTCAAGCGTCCTCTCACGTTTCGGAAAATTTACACTTTGTCCTCCCTTTCAGGTTTCTTGAATTATTTTTTTTGTTTCTCCTGGGGAAATTTTTTCCCACGTTGAAACATATATTTCTTCATTGATATGAGTGTTTTTGTGTTCTTTTCCCACATGCATTCACCAATAGCCGAGGAAATTCTCAGAATTTTTTTTGTTTCTGGCTTTTTTTTTTTTCCTTTCTAATAGTTATATATATTAGAAAAAATAGTGGCGCCATCTATTGTGAAAATTGAAATAAGTTATGTCACTTAGGTGTCCTCCTTTCTCAGTTTTCGAACCTAGTAACCCTAGCAGTATGTATTTTTTATGCTAAGGGGCAACGCATAACGCATTTATAATTAAATGGAAAAAATAACTAATAACTATACAATATTAAGGACATGAAAATGACTAAAGAGTTGGTGCGTTTACTCTCTGTCTATATTTCAATAATTATCAACTGCATTATTATCTAAGATAACTTGATATTATCATTCCAAAAAAAAGTGTTTTGTCCCTCAAAGCTAGATCAGAGAGGATTCAACCCAGGGACGGATATAAGTACTTTGCTGCCCGGTGCAGAAACCGCTTTCCGGCCCTCTGAAATGATTATTCCGTGATCCTGCAGTGTCCTCGGCTCCCTGGCTCGGACCAGGTTTACATGAGTGAACCCGAGAATGACTATCAAACTATATACTATATTCACGGTGAAAAAAAGTCTTGGTGTGACCGGGAATTTCAAGATTCTAAGAACCACTAGGCATACGCCCTCCTAGAGTAGGGCTCCTAGGCTGAGATCTTTTGCGGGGGCCCCCAGACCAGACTAATATGGGCCCTCTTTATGATGAATTTGTAGCGTGAAAAAACAAAAATGATGAGAACCATCCCGGGCCCCCAGGGATGGAGCGCTGTCAGCCCTACCTTGTGGGGACCATGCTACTAGGCATGGGCGGAGATACGGGGGAGCCATGCCCCCCACCCCCCGCGCGTCAAATGTGGAGTCGACCGATATAATGTATACAGGGTGATTCAGAAAAGATGGGGAAAACTTTAAGAGGTGAATAGTACACGCCAACAATTATCATCAAAGAATGCATGGTCTACCGTGAAACGCAAACGCGCATGCGCGTTTCGAAACGGCCGCTCCGCGAACGTTCTTCTTCTTTAATTATTAAGGGCTTTATGCCTGCGGGCCACCGCGAAAATTAAAAAGGCATTCCACAGACTTTCAAGTCTATCTTCGCCTATGCCAATAGGCCCCTACTCTATAATCATGGCTGTCCGGAAAAGGGTACTGACAGTTGCTGACAGTACGTGACTTTATTTCTTTGATCTTTAATTGCGAAGTAAAAATCGGGTCAAACAGGCATCGCTATAGCTTTTATCGGGACTGAATTTAATAGCGGAAAACCGGGACGTAGGCGTTTCAAAGACTTTTTGGTGAATGAAAGTATATGCTTCACGAGAAAGACTTCACACAAACCACTGAACTATAAGTCGAGTGACCATACGTCCCGTATTTCCCGGGATAGTCCCGGTTTTCTTTCTTTTTCTGGCCGTTCCGACTTTATGGAAAAGCGTCCCGGTTTTTCCCGTTTTTTACATGACGCCTACTTGGATTTTTATTCTTTATTGAAGTCAAAAATTGAAACTATTTTTCAACTCACATTATTATGATAATTGCAACTATACATTATACACTGATAATTATACATTATTATGATAATTACAACTATAAATAAGAACATTAATCTCCCACATTTGTCTTGTTGAACGTTTTATTTTATGGGATTCATTTTAATTGAGCGTCACTACAATTTGCAGTAACGCTTCGTTTCCCGCCATTGTGATTTTTCCGTAATTTCAGCAATACTTGGCAACTTTGTTCACTTTTGGCGTTGATCTTAGCAATAATTGGCAATGTCCCGTATTTTTAGAATCTCAATTTCCCGTATTTTTCTCGCGGAAATATAGTCAGTTTAGCTATGAGAAATATTCTTTATAGCTCAGTGCTTCACACACAGGACACAGCAGCCAGTAACCTTGGATAATAAAGATTGAATGTGTGAGGTTCATGTTTCTTTTTGAATTTTTGTACATGCATTTTATGTGTCAATGGCGGTCATAATCAGTTGCTGACGAAATGATGAATTCTGTTCCAGCTTCAGAAGAACAGTTGATGATGGAAGATGCAGCTAATAGGATGTCGATCGAGGATTTGCCTCCGGAATTGATGGTGAGCATATTTACGAATTACATGCGAACCGAAGGACCGGTGGAATTCTTGAAGAACATCCAACCGGTCTGTCATCGATGGAAGGTACTCTCGGCTACCCCGTCTTTGTGGGATCAAGTGACTTTGAGGTCACTGTCCCATAATTTCGACCATTTACTCAAGTTGGGGGAAAAGGGACTCCTCTCCTCGGTACTTAAATTTAAATACTACCTCTCCGAAAGAAAATGGCTCACGTGACTTGACTCATCGTAGGAAGATTGTTCCCGTGGATTTGTCAGAGCGACTCGATATTGCCATAACCTGAGGACGATCGATGTCTCGTACTGAATGAATGAATGAACGCCAGGGTCTCTGCCACCGGACTTATCCCGTTGCCGAGATCTCTTCCAGCCCAGCTTCGCGGCAGAGTCTGGAACAAAGTGAGTGCACCTAACAGTCTGAGTGTGTAGCTAGTGTTGTGCCTGATATTTCAGTGCTGCCATCTATACTTCAAATTGTGAGTGAAGTGTAATGATTGAATATTTGTAACGTTGTAGGCCTGTTGCTCTCTGTGGCGAGACTTTTTAACGGGGATTTCGGCTCGCATTCGCGCCTTGAAGTTGGGAACCACAGAAAACCAACTTCAGCCGACCACCACTGTGGGGTTCGAACCCGGATCCTCGCATCGCGAGTCCGTCACTATAACCACGCGACCACCACAGCGGCCGATGTCTCGTACTGTAAAGTATCTGTAACTGCCATTGAGTATCTCGCTAGGAAGTGTCCGAACATCGAGCGATTGATAATGAATTCCGTCACCGGTACGATTTTTGACTACGATCATACTTGTAGACATCGATTTGACTGTAAGAGTGCAGTGTCCGCACGCCTATTAGACCCAGTATTCAGTGTTTGGGCGCCGAAATTGAAGCATTTGAATTTGGAGAATTGTTTCCTCAGTCCAGACAACGAGCTGCTTCCGAAGGTGGCCGATCTCTGTCCTGCTCTCGAAGAATTCAAAATGCTTGATGCTCGTTTCCAGAGTAAGAAGTTTTTTTCCCGATGTGCGATCGGCAAACTCATGAGGGGATGTCCCAAGCTTCGAGTTCTGCGGCTTTGCTTCTGTCATTTCGTCTTCCGACGTGATGAAGAGTTCGTGGGATTCAGGGAACTGAGGGAATTCGTTACAGAGTGCTGTAACTTCCACGGTCTCGACTTGAGGCTGTTGCTGAGAAATTCCACGAAGTTGAAGATTCTGGATGTCGATGGAACTTACGAAGACGTTACGGAGAACGTATCGGATATCCCATCTGAGAAATTAGAACATCTCAGGACCATCTCATTTGAAAGAGGTTCAGTGGAATATCTTGTGAAAGCTGCGAGAAAATGGAAGTACACGTTGAAGACGCTCGAAATCGGTTCGCCTTACAGGCGCGATCTTACGAGTGTCCTCGAAGCTTTTCTTGAAGACAATCCGGAACTAGTGTTAGAGACATTGTGTCTTCCTAGCTATGCGATGCCAACGCCGTACTTGAAGAAGCTCGTCCGAATGTGCCGGAATCTCAGTTTCTTGAAGTTGGGAGGGAAAAAGGAGCGTGACGCACACATAGAGTTCCGGAACCGGAAAGAAGTCGAGGAAATTCTGGATTTGGATACGCCGTACTACTGTTGGCGGTGAAGAAGAATGCGCCCGAAAGTAAAGTTCGCTAACTATCCAATTCGTACAAGGGAGTGCATTTCATTGGAAAAGAGAGAAGACATTTGAAAACTTTTACTTTCAGTCTAATGACTAAAAGTATAATGTTTCATAATATTTTTCAGTCTTCAAATATTTTTGGATGAAATTAACATTAGTTTCTGGTTGTGCTTTCATTTAATAAACGTAGGACGTTGTAAAAACGACTCGGTGATGCCATTTGAGATAGAGAAATCTTGTCATTAGTATAGGTTCATTAGTATATATTTAAGGGGAGTTTCTCATAGTTCTTATGCACAATACTCCTGTATGTATCACAATTATATGAATTTCCTCATAATGAGGCCTAGAACCGGTCATACTTATAATGTACAGCAGTGGTTCTCAAACTTTTGTCCAATTCATCGTCCGTCCACGGCTCCCCAAAATAGTTTGGTAGACATTTGCCCCATATTAAAAACATCTTCAAATCATAAATAGGAATAAAGGTCGATATCTCCATACCTTGCCGAGACGCACACTTTGAGAAACACTTATGTACAATCAGGACAGCAACTGGGGAGGGGGGCGGTGAATGCACTTAATTGCTGCTCCATCTACATATACGGGGAGCACCAAAATCTTTGCTTTCCCCGGCTGACTAAGTATCTAGTTGCGGCCCTGTTTACAACTATGTAACAGAGCTGCTTCACACTCACTCAATGAATGAATGCCAGAACTGTGCCACCGCTTCACAAAAAATTATTCCTTATTTTTGTAATATAGAACGAGATACAAACGAGAATGTGTAAAAATCTGAGTAATATACAGGGTGGGTGAAAAGTTTCGGGAACATTTTAAAAATTAATTTAAAAAAATTAACCAATTGACATAAAAAGATGCGGTTTGCATAAAAATATCATGACCTAGCGTAAAAATATAGTATTCCAGTGTACATTAGAGAAGGGGGTGGGGGGGGGGGCTTATTTTTTCAACGTTTTAAAAGTTTAACTTACAATCTTCTATCTTGTTTCAATCAAAAAAAAAAAAAAAATCGCAAATTTTTAGCTCGATCGGACTACAACTAAACCATACATGTACCTCGTCCATATTCCTCTGCGGAACTTCTAATGAATTGGTACATGTTGGAATGTCCGTGTTGTGAACCTAACATGAAGCTTGTTCCT
The DNA here is from genome assembly GCF_987345545.1 of Pholcus phalangioides. Taxonomy (NCBI): domain Eukaryota; kingdom Metazoa; phylum Arthropoda; class Arachnida; order Araneae; family Pholcidae; genus Pholcus; species Pholcus phalangioides. The sequence goes on from NW_028301597.1 coordinate 30,473,382, forward strand.
GTGTAATGTGGGTTTGTTATACTTTCTTTCTTTTTTTTTTCTTTCAAACCAAACACAACTCACGTCTATCACCATTTATGGGCGATTTACTACCTAGTGAGTTGTGCCGGAAGTGTAACTGTGTGTGTGCCTAACAGTCTGAGTGCGTATGTAGTGTCGTGTTTGATTTTTCAGTGTCGCCATCTACATTTCAGAAGGGAAGTGAGGGATGTGTTATGATTGAATTACATTTGTGCTGTTTGTAGGTCTGTTGCTCTCTGTGGCGAGACTTTTTAACGGGGAGATCGGCTCGCATTCACGCCTTGAAATTGGGAACCACAGAAATCAGCCGACCACCACTGCGGCGACGGTGGGGTTCGAGCCCGGGACCGCGCGATGCGAGTCCGTCACAATGACCACCCATAGGCGGAGATATACTTGAAAGTCTGGGGGGGGGGGGAAGCAGGATGATGATGTCAATTCATATATGCGCAAATACATTAGATCAGCGGTCTCAACCGGTGCTCCGCGGAGCCCTTGGGGCTCCTTGTGCATTTTCCAGGGGCTCCGCGGCAACTCGAAGACAATAAAATAAATCAATAAATTTGATAAACAAACAAAAAAAAAAGAGGCCTAACGGGTAAATAATATACAAAAAAGGGCTCCTCGAGTTAAACAAGGCCATAGAAATTATTCACTGAAAAGAGATCCGCGACTCAGAAAATGTTGAGAACCGCTGCATTAGATCAATCGGCTTCACCTTTGACGACCACCACAGCGGCCAATCGGACTACTGCTCGGCGACAAAAATGGCTAAAAATTTTCTGACGTAATACATGAACGGCCCTTATAACGGTTCCGAAATAGCCTCAAAAATATCGTTATAGAGAGGTTTATCGCAGAATTTTGTTGCAGCGAGAGGAGTTTGACTTTTGGCAATTCCAAACAGGATTCGAAAATTTACACGTACTCAGTGTAGGTGGATTTATCGTTGTAGCAATGTTTCTTTGATACCGTTTTACGGCCCGGCAGAGCCATCTTAAGAGCATCATGGGCCACCGGCCCACTGATTTTTCTGAGGCTCTACCAAGAAATTTCTCGAAAATTTTAACCAATTATCATTTTTGTGAGGCTCCTCTTCCCTTGAGGCCCCCGGGCCGTGTCCAGGGGTAGGCCCATGCGGCCCGGTTCGGCTGCACCTTTTGCCACTGCCGGAAAATTCCACTGCATCGTGAACTTTGCTCGCAGACTTACTACAAATATCGAAATGAAAGAATAAAATACGTATAAAAAATATATTTTCCGGCGACTGCGTAGTACGGAATTTGAACAGTTACACACAGTACATACGCAGTTACGCACACACACGGTGGCACTTGAAAATAAAAATTTCTCAACGACTACACACACGTTTTCTAAAAAAAAAAAAATCGCGTGTTGATAAGGCTGATGCCGTCACTGCTGCTCTCAGTTATGAAAGTAGGTCACATTTGGGAAGCAGTAGTGTAACTGTATTCAATGTGGCTCTGAAGGAAAAAGAGGAAAACGCACGTGAGTTTAATTTTCTTCGCAGCAGATGGCGCTTCGAGTATTAACGGTGAAACTTCGATACGACATTCCGCGGGCAAAGAAAAAATATCGTTGTAGTGTTAATCATGGGCGGAGATAGACTTGAAAGTTTGGGGGGGGGGGGGGGTCACGATGATGATGTCAATTTATGTATACACATATACATTAGATCAGTCGACTCCACCTTTGACGCTGCCCCCCCCCGTATCTCCGTCCGTGGAGCTAATGTTAACCCATGGCCCTGCGGGCCACTACCAGACCAGAGCATGGTTCCCGTTCCATCCCCCCCCATGGCCCCCACATCCTGGAGTAGGGCCCCTAGGCTGGAATCTTTTGCGGGGGCCCCCCCGACCAGATTTTCCGGACTCCCTTTATGATGGATTTATAGCGTGAAAAAACAAAAAAATAATGAAAATCGTCCCGGACCCCAGGGCTAGAGCCTTGTAGCCCCATCCCTTGTCATGCTCCCCCCTCAAGCAGTTGGATAGAAAATGCTGCGAGAACTTTTCAGGATCAGTCCGCCCAGGAATTACTTCAGGCAGCTACAGCACTAGGGCCAGCGGCCCTCGGAGTCATCTGATAATTCTGCTGTGGCCCGTGACCTCAAACCTAATTTTGTAAAATGAACTAAGCGGCACATTATCACCTAAGTACATTCAGTTCCACATCACTTTTACGGTCCACGGCACACGTTTAGCTCATTTGAGTCAGGGGCGTCGGAAGTGTTTCGAACCTGTGGGTGCCCGTCTTTTGAAATTTCGATTTTTGAATCAATTCTGTGGGTGCTCGAACCCGTTCTGCAAACTTCCGTGGGTGCTCGAGCACCCCCAGCTCCGACGCCACTGATTTGAGTGACCCGCACCACATTCACAGATCAATTAAATAGTAAGCGGTAAAGTTTCAGATCACTCGAATGGCTACAGCGCATTTACAAATCACTAAACAGACCCACGATGCACCCACATCACTCAGGTGCAAAGCCACAACTATAGATGCTTGGCCAGCCGGGGCAAGCGTGCGGTGCACCCGGGAGGCAGGATGTAGGGGGCGGCAGCTTAGGCTTTAGCTGAAGAGAAAAATTTTAAAAAATTCCGATATTCACATGACCAGCGGCAGATTTATGGTTTAGTTGACTGCGGGCTTCACAAATTTCCGCCCTTCTCTCATCCTAGTCTAGTTTTTTGATTATTTCTCAAATTTGCCGGGATATATGCCGGCTTATCCTGTAAATGCCTCTGTAAATGCTTCTATTTCTTAATTACTTTTTTCGTCACCGTTGATCTGGTCCCTTACTCTCTAGGTTACGTTTTGATCACTCGCCAGAGCATCATAAGCCTCGGGCAAAGTGGTTTTCCTGAGGCCCCCCCTACCTGGCTAGAAATACCTGATTACCAATGTATGCAGGGTGTTCTGTTAATGGACCGACAAATTTAGAGGGTTGTTAGTAGGTATCAAGAGGTACGTCAGATATGGCGAGTGAACCCACGAACGCATTCAGCGATCAACTGACACACCCACCTTTCGCCTCCCTGGACTCAGAGCCTGCATGCATTTTTCGCGATTTTCCCCCTCTCAACGTGGTTTGCGACACCAATTTTTGTTCCTCTTGATGGTTCCTCCTCCAACAACCCTCTGAGTTTGTTGGTGCATTAACAGAACACCCTGTATACTTACTCGGAAATTTTTACCAGATCTCATCATCAGGATACCCCCCCCCCCACCCTCTTCCCTGCACTTGTGGCCTCCGGCCGTGCCCAGGTGATTTGCCTTAAGACGACACTGTCACTCACATGCTTGCTAACTTTCTAGGTCCTTTCCCTTGTATTTTAGGTCACTCAAATGCTGATACACCGTTTTAGTCACTCACTTGCTGGCACACTGTTTTGGTCACTCACTTGCTGGCACACTGTTTTGGTCACTCACTTGCTGGCACACTGTTTTGGTCACTCACGGGATCGTAAACTCATTACATCACTCTTTTTGGTTACTCATATGCTTGCAAACTCTTGGTCATTCGTTTGGTCACTCACCGACCAAGTTTCTCATTCTCTGGGCAGAGGCGGATTCATAGTTTTGCAAATTTCGCACCCTTCTCCTATTATACTAATTTTTTTGTCCGCTCATTTCTCAAATTTGCCGTCATGGGCTATAGCTCGCTAAGCCCCTCTTTTAATACGCCTCTGAACATTAAATCCTGTTTCTGCCAACAAAGACGTTGAGAAAATTTGAGGGAGAGCTTTTTGGGATGGTAGGTAATATCAGAAACAAGAATGTTGGGCAAGTGTGTGTTTTGATTTTCTAATCCAGTAATATTTCTGGAACGGTCAAATGAAAACAAATTAGGAATTCGGCTTTTTACTTGTCCGATCCCTGGCGCACCAGAAACGGCTTTAAAAAAAAAAAATAATAATAATTTTTAAAATAAAAGTCACCCCGTTGTACTTCCTCCTTCACAGGATAAGTGCCAGGTAATGATAACTCAGAATAAGAGCTGCAATGTGAATTGTGTTATTTCTGCCACAATTAAGAACGGTAAAATGACTCCAGACCACGAACATTCAGTTTGGTAAAAAATTATGTATGCCTCTGAGTAGCTTTGCCAGGGTCCCCTATTGCAGAGCCCTGACAGCCTTCCACAAGAGTCTTCTTTAGGGGCGGCACATGAGGCTTTGCATCCGGGTGGCAGGTAAACTCGAGCCGCCCCTGTTGAAGAAGAGGTTAATAGGTGAAATTCGGGCCCCCATTTGCGCTGCTCCCGAGGCACCAGACCCGCCTGCTCCCCCTCCCCCACCTGTTGCAGCCCTGCGATGGTAATCCGGTGCATTCCCAGATAACTTAAGTGATCCACGTCATATTTATAATTCACTTGAGTGACCCGCGGTGCAATCCCACATCCCTTAAGTGGTCAGCGGCACATTTTCAGATCACTTAAGTGACCTGCGACAGCTGTTCTACATAATTTAAGTGGCGCGTGACACATTTTCATACCAATGAAGTGCAGGGCCGTCTTAAGAGCATTATGGGTTCCCGGGCCAAGTGATTTGTCTGAGGCCCTACATCGCAAATTTTCGAAAATTTCAACCGGTTCTTATCTCCGTGGGGCTCTCCGGGTTATGCCTACACCACCTATATCCAATGGCTACCTTCTTCAGTTACGTCACAAGCTTCGTGAGCTGGCCATCTTCTATAGGTGGTGTTTGCCGTGCCTGGGTAGGCTCATGCGTTAAGATGGCAAATGTCCCACACTTTGCATAAGGTTGAGCATCTTTGTTGTAAGGGATTATCGTTATATCGCAAGGCAGCAGTTTAACATTGTAGACAATTTCAAACAAGACTTGAAAAAATTGCAGAGAGATTTATCGTTATATTGAATACCGTTATAACGAGGATTCACTGTATTTCAGTTTTTTTAAACATTACGCCACTGATTTTCCACATTTCTAAATCTTTTTGATTTTGCGACCATTAATTCTGAAATAATCAAAAACCTACGTAAAATTCCTTGTATTTAAGTATTGGCCGAATATTTTCATTATTCAAAGTTTTTACAATTTGAATATTTCTGAATTTTTAAAAATTGAATTTTAAAATTAGTGCATGATTAATTCTTCAAAAAAGTCGAGTTACGTATTTTGATTACGCGTTTAGCGGCCCATCTTAAGATCATTCTTACTGTACAAAATGTCTTCGTGTTGAGGCTTCTTATGGGTCTCCTATGGCCCGGAGCCATTCGAGCAAGAATTGTTTCTTTTCATTAAGGGGGGCCAGAGTGAAAGTAATTTTTTTGGGGCCCTTAAAAATTTCTTTTACCGCTGAAGAAAGAGAAAATGTTGTAAAGTATAAGGCCTTCCGGGCTCGACCTACAATAGGGCCTCACAAATCGGTTTGACTCCGTTCTTTCATGTGTTTGGCTTTTATCGAAACTTTTTGATGTCCAGCACAATAAGTTCGAAAAATTATTTCAAGAATGTCTTATTGGAAAAATTCATATATTTTAAAATTAATTTTTCAATCTACAATTACATCTCGTGGTTGACTAGAACGTTATTTTGCTTCGATTCTTTTTGCTGCTAAGAAAAGTATTTAAAATTTATAGAATCATTGATAACAATTGCAAAAAATATATATATTGATGCCATATTCAATTTTTAAATATTTATTCTTCTGAGTACACACATATCCTGCACTAATGTCTATTTCAATTATTGATGACAATTGGTTTTCAAACAATATCCTTGATAACAATGACTTTACAACGATATCCTTGGTAAAAATCCCTTTTATAAATCCAACAATATCCTTGATAACAATGACTTTACAACAATATCCTTGGTAAAAATCCCTTTTATAAATCCAACAATAGCCTTGATAACAATGACTTTACAACAATATCCTTGATAACAATGACTTTACAACAATATCCTTGGTAAAAATTCCTTTTACAACAATATCCTTGATACCAATGACTTTACAACAATATCCTTGGTAAAAAACTCTTTTACGACAATATCCTTGGTAAAAAACTCTTTTACGACAATATCCTTGATAACAATGACTTTTACAATATGTGGTAACCTAAATAACAATGACTTTTACAATATGTGGTAGCCTAAATAACAATGACTTCTGCAATAAAATATCCTTTATAACAATGAGTTTTATAACAATATTTATGTGAACAAAGTAAAATCTGTCTTTTCCCCTCAAACTTTCCTTCCCAGTCTCAATTGCTACACTGGCGTAATCTACCGGGCCACACTATTGTTAGTAAAAAAAAGGGGAAGGGGGTTGTTCTATCTTACGGCAGCTTCCGATATGCTTTTGCAGTACCACACCCCCCCCCCCCGATCATTACTTCCTAGAGATACATCCGAGAGATGTAATGCCCTGATCCAGTGGCATAGTTGTGGCAATAGCATTGCCATCTTAACAGCATCATGGGCCCCCGGGCAAAATTATGTTGAGAGAAGTCACTCCCCCGACTGAGGTTAGCGTTATTTGTCTAGTTAGCAGACATATAATTAGGGACCCTCTGTAGATAGCCCTCTTACCTATGCAGGAATAGGAGCAGATTCTGAAGCTTTTGCCTAGTTACAGCACTCTCTTAACGCATGGGCTCACGAGGAAGGGGCTCATGATGATAAGCTGCGACAAAAATGTAAATTGGTAAGCATATGTTAATATCACACTGTAAATTCCATAGAGGGACCCGTGAAACATCTGGCTAGAGCCCAAAGGCCCCACTGTACGATATATGGGGTCATGGTACCAGCCTGCCAATTTGCGTACTCACTCTATTATGAGCACTGGCGTACGCACGAGGGAGGGGGGGGGGAGGAACTCGCGCTGAGAGAAAATTTAATGTTTTTACATTATAAACAAAGCCCCCTTTGCCAAGGTATGGCTCAAAAGCGTGAGAACGAGTAGCGTCATGTGAATTTTTATTGTTTCAAAGTATTATGCGAATTTATGTGTCTAAACAAAAGCAGAGGCTGCCGCCCCATCTAATTTGCCACCCGGGCGCACCGTACCCCGTTCCCCTTCGCTTAACTAGGCCCCCCCCCCATGTCGACCAATTTAAATATACGTTCTGTAGAAAATTCGTAACCAAACCGCATCATCACGTGGCCCCAGGGCCGTCTTAAGAGCATCATGGGTGCCCCCGGACCAAGTGATTTTTCTGAGGCCCCTACCTGATGAATTCATCTACTTCTCATTTTTGTGCTGAGACCCCACTTATCTCCAGGCCCTCCGGGTCGTGGCCGGGTGAGCCCATGAGTTGAGACGGCCCTGTGCCGCGCCATGTCTCATCCCGGATTCACACAGTAACACACAATCTCCTGCATGGTCCCCTCAAGGGGTGGGCTGACAAGGCTCCAGCCCTGGGGCCCGGTGTGATTTTAATCATTTTTTTTTTGTTTTTTCATGCTATAAATTCCTCATAAAGGGGGCCCTGCTTCAGGATGTTGGGGCATGGGCGGAGATACGGGGGGGGGGGGGCGTGCCACCAGCGTCAACGGTGGAGTCGACTGATCTAATGTTTTTTTGTATATATGAATTGATATCATCATCATCATCGTGCCCCCCCCCCCAAACTTCCAAGTCTATCTCCACCTATGTGTGGGGGGGCATGATCTCAATTGAAAAATCGTCCCAGTTCTTGTTTCTAGCCATTAAAACAGTATCTGATCAATTTCACTCATTCCAAATCCATTTCACTTTCATCGAACTAATTTCCATATCCCCCAAAAAAAAAAAAAACTTTCACTGTCTTGGGGAAGGAAAAGAAAAAGAGCAAAAAAGTAGGGCGCCCTTTTATCTATTTTTTTCCGTGCATATTATCAGTAGTATATACGCATGAGAGATTGTATACTACACACACCACGGTGGGGGGGGGAAAAAAAAAATGAAAATTCCTCCTCCTCCTATACACAGCTGCTATACAAAGGACGAACGACGTTTATACCTTTGGGCCACATCTCATCTCCCTTTCTACACAGAACAACAAAAAAAAAAATGTCGGATAAAGGGAAAGCCAAGCTTTTTTTTTTTTTTTCATCCTTTCACCGACGGAAACTTTCACTGCCACACACAAAAAATATATAATACAGTAGTGTAATACGTATGCGTTTTTTTTTTCCGGTGCCATGTGAAAAAAAAAAAAAAAACGAAATAATAATAAAAATAGGGACGTTTGGCGGGGCTATGGCGGCGCGGCGTTATATATACCACGTGACTTGTGTTTATTATGTCGCTTACAACAACGAACGCCTGTTACGGAGTCTGATTTCTTTTTTTCCCCGGGAAAATGATTTCCACGCGGTTCCTGATCGATCCCGAACGATTTCCCAGACGTCTTCGGAAGACACGGGGTTCGATTCCCAGCTTTTGTCGTCGTCCCGAACGGCGTCTTCCCTTTTAACACTAGTGACCCAATTTCGTTGCCGTAAGCGGCTTTCTTAACCCACTTTCGCGCTTGCCCAGAGACGAATACCCAGAGCCGGGAAAGTGAAGTTCGCCGCGAGTGAGTGTTAGTTTGGCGCAAGAGGAGGAAAGAAAAAGCCTTGCCCTTGATTATTGCATTACTTGCTGCTGCTACTATTATTATTATTGTTAGTATTATCATTATTATGTATTAAATGTCCGGCTCTTTCTACTGTTGGTGCTTCGAAGGGTGTCCGCGAGAATTATCCGTAGGGATTTATCCGGGAAGATGATCGAATATTACTTGTGAGGATTGTTATTTTTTTTTTTTTACATTGACGATTGGGACGTCCGTACTCTTGCGGTGACGTTTTTTTTTTCTCTCTCTTGTGTGCGTGAAGAAAGGACTTTGTTGCGTTTGTTTTTGTCTGTCCGGGGCCCGCGTGGTGGCCTCCTCCCTCGAAACTGTCCGGCGTGGATTGTTACTGTTATTGGATTGTTGTTTTTGTGAGAGTGCGTGTGTGTGTGCGGTGGCGGCGGCCGGTCAAGGTGACGTTCTTCCCAAGGTGATCGCCGGTGGTCATCCCCCCGTGAGTTATGCTCGTTGATGGCCCGTCATCGGCGGGGAAAGTGATCGGTGATATGAGCACCAGTGACACTTCAGCAGCTGTTGTGGTGACGTCCGTGGTGGCATCTACTCAACAGTCATCGGATGATGTCACAGAGATTCCGGGTAAATATTGAAACTTATTTCATTTAAATTATTATTTATTTTTTTTTTCATTTTTGGGGGTACCCACGTGGTGGAGGCAACGGAGCTCTAGCCTGTGGGGTCCGAGGATTTTTCTTAAATTTATTATGTAACGAACAAAAAATGTGTGTTGCTATAATTCCACCATGCCCCCCCCCCCCATATCTTGCAACAGGACCCCTAGCCTGGAATCTTTGGCGGGCCCTCTAAAATGACTAGTGCAAATAAAACATATATTTCGAGTCCTTGTGAGGAGGGGGAGGGTCATGAATGCCACGCCAAAATCCTCGAGGCGTTAGATAGCATATTTTACGCTATGAATTAGCTGATTGTGGATCTCTTTGGCATTCCCGTCTCGTGGAACCCGTGCCCAGGGCCGCCTTGACGCATGAGCCTACCCATTAACATTTTGAGGTTCCTCATTGCATTTCGGGAACTCCATGATGAGATCGGGTGTTGTGATTTTTGAGAGAAAGTGAGGAGGGGCCCCCCTAAAATATAATTTTCCCCGGGGCTCATGATGCTGTTGAGACGGCATTTACATACATTTTCGATGGAGTAGATATATATAGTGTTACATGGATGGCCCTACGATGGTGGCTTATGTACGATCCCGGATGTAAAAAATGTTTTTTTTTAGGAGACCTTACTAATAGTTGAAAAATTATAGGGTGAAGTCGGTATTAGTAAATGCACGCGTGGATGGTATGCAACCAAGGATAGTCAGTGGAGGAAGTCCTTGAGAAGCGGCGTCTTTTCTTCATTTTTTTGAAGTGCCCTCTTTGGAGGGAACTTGTAATCTTGGAGATGATGTCATCCATAATGCAATGCTGTTGTGTCTATTAAATTTTTGTTTGAGTAAAAAAAACTGGCTTTTTTTTTTTTTTTTGTAGATGGAAATTAAAATTCTGTTTTAATTTGCAATTTTCTTTATAAATTGAAAGAATTTCAAGTTAACTTTTATGATATTTGTATAATTTTTCAAAATCTCCAGAAAGATACTACCCATTAGAACCCTGTCTCATTATAGTTTTCGGGAATCTCCAGAAATTTTCATGTCCATGTACAACTCGTGCCCAGTGCCGTCTTAACGCATGGGCATACCTGGGCCCCAAGAGAAGAGGGGCCTCACAAAAATGAGATTTGGTTGAAATTTTCTATAATTTACCTGGTAGGGCCTCAGAAAAACCATTTGGCCCGGGGGCCCATGGTGCTCTTAAGACGGCCCTGGTCATGCCTAAAAACAATTCATGCCTGATGAAAATTTTTTCATGTCTCAGGCACGTTGGGCAATAGATGTATATAGACTGTCAAAGGAAGCGAAGGGTATTATGCAGGAGAAGGGTCATTATATATATATATATATATGTCCAAAATATGTATACCCAATTTTAAAATTATTCTTCTCGAAAAAACACTCTTTTCTGCTGAAAGTTAATCTCACACCTAAATTACTCTTTGATTTGTCAAGTCCTGATATTAATAAGTTTGAAAACTGCTTCATTGACTTTGTATTGATGTACCAAATGCCACAGTAAATCACGCAAGCAGGGTATATGTGCTAAAGCACTCTATTCTAATTGATTTATGTTAATGAAACCCAGGGTTTGAGAGACCTGGGTCCTTACTGGATGAAAGGGAACTATTGAAATGTGAATTAGATTTAGACTTGTTCTTTCATAAAGTTTCTTGGCGCATCGGTGCGAAAATGCGTATTATAATATGTCTCCACTACTACTTCACCACACAAACTCCAGCCACATCGCTGCACTACAATTTCCTACACCATTAAGAAGTAGGAAATAAGTGAAAATGGCATCTATCGGTGGTCACCAAGCTCGTTAGGGGAAAATATCTCATCTATATTCTTCCTCTGTATTGAACCTGGAACCTGACGGCAATCTTCACAGTAGTAAACGATTGAGACATGGTTGTCCCCTTATACATACAATGGAGACTACTGGTACGTATTACCCTGCATATGACAGTTCTTGACAAATCCTAGATTGTCAGTGACTATAAAACTGTATTTGTGACTGAAATTTTCTGTATGCAATCGCTAAATTGGAATCTATCAATGACACAAAATTTTCTGATTTCATGACAGCGTGTCTTTTAATATAGGAAAAATATATAAAATCTCAGAGAAGGTGAAGAAACGTGATTTAGGACTGTTTGACCTTCATCATTCTTGTGCAGCTCATGAAATTTGGCTGGCACCTAAAATTTTTTTCCTTTTGTCAAGCCGTATCATGACTCGACTTTGACAGGCGGGGAAGCGGTTCCACAATGATGGTCAAAGATGTTTGGTTAGTCAGTAGATACATGATGTGTGAATTTTGAAGCCCTGCGCGAATGTGCCCCACATTTGCCCTTGCAAAAACAAGGTTCGGTTTGTCTCCACTGAACATGGTATAAAGAGTATGTCTCGTCTGTTGTAGTGCATCTACGACTAAGCCTGCTTGCATGTTTTGACTGTAGGGAAAAAATCTTTAGCAGCAGACTTTTCTTGTTTGTCTTCTCTTTCCCCAGTACATATCAATCGCAGCACAAGTTTCAATAAACCACTCAAGGAAAATGCACTGATGTAGACACACCTTTTCACTGAACATATCTCTGCTGCACATGGTATACTGAACATGTCCCAAATTATGTATGATATTATCCTTCCATATACATGTATGGTTTATATTGTACATTCACAGCTAAGAGAAATTTGTTTTTCTCACAAAAGTTGTGTTCCAAAACATTCCATAATTCAGTAAAGGCTATGAAAACTTGATTAACTACTAATATGCTGTACAATAATGCAGGGATTGACAAATTCCAGGCAAAAGGTTGCAATGGTGGCTAAAGAATTGATATTGCCACCTAAAATGTTTTCGGTGTGTCGTTACTAGCTCGGGAAAAGAAATAAGGTTGGCGTCTAAAATATATGGTTGGTGCCTAGATTTTCCTCTTGATTTATAAAGTCCCCTGCAGTAATGTATAAAAACTGGTACATTTATTTTAGTCATCGGTATTGGAAACTTTTTAATAAAAGTCGTAAATGAATGAGAGCATAAATAAAAATTTCAAACAGGGTGTGGCGAATCAAGAAAAACTTTAGGTGCCAACCAAATATTTCAAGCGTCAAGCATATACCTTTTGCTTGAGCTAGTAGTCAGACATACAGAATTTTTGGCGCCAATGTAAATTTTTTAATTGCCATGGCACCTGGGATTTGTCAAGCCTTGATTTACAATGTTGCATAACTGTTAACTTGGTAAAAATATGTTAAATTGCTTCAAGTCTTGGCTTTGTATGAACTTCACATCTTCACACAGTTTAATATCAAGATGACGTTCTCTCAGGTTGTCCAAAGGGGGTACTAATACCACTTAATCATACATCAGGGGTCTTTAAACCTTTTTTGAGTTTTGAGCACTGTCTATCAAATTAAAAGTACCCTTACTGAAATGGTGATATACTCTTGATTCTTAAATGTAATTTTTACCGGGTTTTGATTGAAGCGTTGATCAAGTGTTTGTGAGCACACGATTGGGCATGCACATTTAGTAGTCTTGATGACTCAGGGAGCACCATAGCGCTCACAAGCAGCCGGTTGTAGATAGCTGCCATGCATACACCTCGTCAACATTCTTCTGGGGAATTTTTAAAAAATTGGTGCATGAAGTGTTTCAGATCTGAGGGTGCGCAGGTTGAGCTTTACGCAGGAAATTGTTATTTATTATTTAATTCAAGAGGTGCTTAAACCTGTTCCACAAAATTCTGTGGATGCTCAAGCACCCCTGGCTCAGGCATGCACTGCGCATGCTGGAAAGAGTTGTTCTAAGCCTAAAGTATTTATGATGTCAAAGTTATGTTTGTTTTAAAATTCAAGAAGTGCTGTCATCTATTTTCCATGTTGGTAGTGTAAGTGTGTGAGATGCCTGAATTTTTGCATTTATGTTAGTATCTTGGACGTCTGTTCTCTGCTGAGAGATATTGTAAATAAGTGACTGGCTGGGGGCCTTTTTTGCATCTCAAAGAGAAATTCAGAAAATGTTGTCATTAATGTAATTAACATTACACACAATTCTGACAACTCAGTTTTTTGCATGGTCTAAAAATTCAGTAAACTACAAAATCAGAAAAGTTTGATAAAAGTTTTTTTATAAAATTTGAAAAATGCAACCGATAAGCTTATCTGTTACTTCTGAACAAATGCATGAATTACCTTATTGGTTGCATTTGTAAAGTTTTATAGAAGAATTTTTATAAAACTTTAATAGTGTAATCCCAGTCTTAAAGACAATTGAAATGGTTATAGATTCGTAAGCCTTGCCGCACGATTCATGCTTATGGAATAGTGGACTGAGATTTGAAAAAAAAACTTTGATGGTATCCTATCAAACCTATTCATGTCTATGATATAAGTGACTTATTTTATCTTGTATTACCTTATTTTTTTAAGAGCGAAATGTTCGATTTTTTGCATTTTGAACAATAATTTAATAGAATGATAAAACTGGATCACAGATGCTATGGAGGTATTAGCAATAATACTTCTACTTACTGCACACACACCTCCTAAACATTTCTCTATGGAATTTCTAACGAATTGATGCATGCGGAATGTGTGCACATACTTGTTCTGAATCTAACTTGAAGTTTGTTCGGGTTAAATGCTTGTTATATATGTGTAGTGCTGCCATCAATTCGTCTAGCTATGAGTGAAGTGCAATGATTGCATAATTGCAACATCTTAGGCGTGTTGCTCTATATGGCTAGCCTTTTTAATGTGGAGATTGGCTCTCGAAGCTGGAAACCATGAAAACCAACTTCAACCCACCGCCACTGCGGCAACCGTGGGTTCAAACCTGGGTCTTCACGATGCAAGTCTGTCACTATGACCATTCGACCACCACAGCGGAGGCTAATTATAATTACCATTTGATTGTCAATACATTCCCTTTCCCAGATAAAAAGGGTAGTTTTCTTTATTGGCAATCGACAGTTTTTCGATACCTGACTTGTAAACATTCCTCTGAGGAATTTTTTATGAATTAGGTACATGCTGGAATAGTTTTCATGTTTTGAGAACATGTGTTATCCCTTAACTTCATTCATGTTAGAGTTATGCATGTATTTGATGCGTGTATATCTTCACAACATCCAGTCTTCCGTATATCTTGTATATGCATGTATTGTTTTATACTGGTAATGCCATCTGTCTTTCATATTTTGAAGTGAAAATGACATTTTCTCCCGAGTTTCTATGATGTGTCAGTATCATGCTGAAGATCTGCCTGCTCTCTGCCGAGAGATTTTTTTTCAAATGGGACACCGATTGGCTATGCTGATGTGTGTTATGCGCTAGTGCTTTGAAGTGCTCTTTTCTAGTCTATTGTGGATAGCAGTAGAGCAACAATAATTATGGCATCCCCAACAAAATGGAGGTAGCAAATGTTTGAGACCTGCTGGTAGTCTATCAACAGTGCTTAACAGATAGAAACATAATTTGAGCTCCTGCCGAATACCTTGGAACATGAGCATTTTTTATGTTAATAGCGAACATATAAAATATAATTTCCAAAAATTTTGTGTTGTCCTCAGACTCCAATTTAGCTGTTGTGGTGGTTGAGTTGTCATAGTGACAGACGTGCACCTGGGTTTCAACTCTCCCCCATGCCCCCCACAGTGGTGGTCGGCTGAAGTAGGTTTTCTGTGGTTTTCACTATTGATGCATGAATGCAAGCTAATTTCCCTGTTAAAAAAGTCTTGCGACAGAGTACAAATACAAAGCCACAACAGGCAAAATGCCCAACAAAGTGGCTGGAACAACAGGCCTACAACGGGTACCATTATTCAATTATCGCACTTCACTCATAATTCGAAATATGGATGGCAGCACTATAACAACTCTCGCTGCAGAGAGCAACAGGCCTGCAACGTTACAATTATTCATTCATTACACTTCGCTACGAGTTGAGAAAAAAATTCATAGTTAAAAAAATTTATTGCAGATGGCAGTACTGCACATAATAAGCATTACACAGAAACAAACTTCACAGAAGGTTCACTATACATGCACACATATTCCTTCCAACATGTACCAATTCGTTAAAAGTTTCACAGAGGAATTTGGATGATGTGCATATCTGGTTTGGTAGTAGTAGCAGCACTATAACAAGCATTTACAAAAACAAACTTCACGTTGGGTTCACAACTCATACACACATTTCCCAGCATGGCTTCCGGTCTTCTTCGACCACTCATTTTTTATCTCTTCATTGAGACAGAGCGGCAGGCCATAATCTGGTTTGGAGGCGACTCCAATTTAGTATGTACCAATTTTTTTTATATGCCATGGTTACTTGTTGTGTAGGAGTTTTCAACCCTTTTTATAACCTTATTTACAGACAACCTTATTGAATATAGTTTTTATAAATCATAATATGTCCATTCACATCATTAAATACATGAAAAAATGAAAAAATTCTGAAAAATGAAATGAGAAATTCTTATTCTCATGATAAGATTCATAAGAAATTTAAATAACGCTGAATAAATACGGTTTTTTTATACACAAATAAGGCCTATTACATGTTTCAGTAATTTACGATACCGGTCAGGTAGCATTTGCAGCATAAAATATTGCTTAAATCTGAAAAATTGGTGAATTCCTATTTTATGGAGTGGGATATAAACAAGCCTCAAAATTAGATCATATGGGCCTGCATCCATTAAAATTTTGCCTCCCCAACCCCACCGATATTTGTCATCATCTCCATAACACCTATAAAAATATTGCTTTCAAGCTTCAATTGTATTTAATTTGATAAAAGATACAGCAATCAATTTGAGATCATAGATGACGCTCGCATGGCACGAGAGTTTTAATTTATTGAAAATTTGAATTTTGACAGAATCTAAATTTAATAACAATTGATCATGACATGCTGGGATGTATTCTGATGGGATTGTGCTATAAATGGTGTCTCATAGCCTGCACAAACTTACTAAGATGGTATAGGTGTCAACTTGTATCTAACCCATGGTCTGAGCCGCCACTCCCCCCACCCCAATATTTTTGAGCCCTTCCAATATTTCCAACAACTTTACACCTGTGTTATAGTGCTGTTAGTTCTATTGAAAAGTGGTAGTCGTTTTGTTATGTATTTTCTGCAATGAACTCATAAATTTCTATGAATAATTTCTGGACCTCTTTATGGTATCTGAATGAAATAAATGTTTCAATGTATCTCTATCACCATTGTGTTTATAAAGGTATCAAGGCCGTAGCGAGGAGGGCAGAGATTTGGGGGGGGGGGGGAGTTCCCCCAAAATGTGAGAAAATGACCGAAAAAAAGGGAAAAAGATGGCCAAATCCATTGTTCTATCACTTTGCCCCCCCCCCCCCCGAACTAAATTTCTGGCTACGGGCCTGAAAGGTATACATAGTTTAAAAACCCATAAAAATTGAAGTAATTAGTGTATTTGAATTTGCGAAAAGTTACTAAATGTTTTTTTTGGTACAGGAAAAAAATTTAGTTTAAATTTTTGTCAATAGAGGATGCTGCACGAAAGCAAATCGCTAGAGATATGCAAATCAGTCCTATAAAATGCAGCCTGTATGATTAGCAGCTCGTATCTGAATTTTCCTATTACTAGCGCTTACAAAAGATTTTCGTTGTATGTTGACATCGGCGTATAAATCACTATTGGTGAAGTTTTCACCAATAGTGACTTATCTATAGTAGTTTGTCTATAGTATTTATTTATAGTAGTCACGAATCACCGGCTGCAGCTTTACGCACATTGGGTCAAGCTTGGACCCCACTTGTGCCAAACCTGGCCCAATGGTCATTTTCAAGTATTTGCTTCTAACAATTTGCCTTCCCAGCCGCTGTGGTGGTCGAGTGGTCATAGTGACGGACTCGGTTCGAGCCCCACCGTCGCCACAGTGGTGGTCGGCTGAAGTTGGTTTGCTGTGGTTCCCAACTTCGAGGCGCAAATGCGAGCCGATCTCCCCGTTAAAAAGTCTCGCCACAGAGAGCAACAGACCTACAAACAGTACAAATATTCAGTCACGACACATCACTCACTTCATTTCTTAGATATAGATCATAAAAATCATACACAACACTAGATACGCACTCAGACTGTTAGGTACACACAATTACACTTCCGGCACAACTCGCTAGGTAGAAAATTGCCTATGGCGATAGACCTGACTTGTGCTCGGTTAAAAAAAAAAAAAACTTCAACCCAAGTGAATGGTGCAACCTTCTTTTCCGATCTTCCAATCCGTCTGGCTACACATACGTTGAAGAACGACAATAGTCACAACATGAAGAGTGTTCTGGGTAAACCGGTTCTGTTTTAGCTCTTTGGTAAATACCGCCAAGGAATATTGGACCAGTGTGTAGTCAGCCTATGCTGCTGTAGCTTCTTTGCATCAGGGGAAAGACAAATATTGGAACAAATATTTGTAAATGCCTTGGACCACCTTCGATACGAGTGTTTCCCTGTCTTTATGTAAATAAAGAAGCAGCAGTGACATAGTCTGGCTACACACTGGCCTAGCCTGGTACAATGTTCCTCGGTGAATATTTGCTTCTTGAGGCACTCTCTAAGGAAAAGAGTACTCCTCCACGTGTTTTGATTGTTGGCGTTCTTCGACCAATGTGTGGCCAGACAGGCGGCACTTTTGACCTGGGTTGGAACCTGGAAGGTACTCGACCAACCTTCCAGCCTCTAAAATTTGACGATCATTGCCAATGGTGAAGTGGCCACATTACTTGCTCCATGGAACGTATTGGGTCAGCCTTGATACGAGTGTGCCCCGGGCTTTACAGAAAAGATTAAAGAAGGTTCAGGCCTAGTCATTCTTTATTTGGTCTCATGCAGCGCTCTCTATCGACAAAAATTTGAACTATATTTATCTGTACAAAAAAATCCCCCATTTCCGGGAGACTAAATTTTCGCAGATCACTTTCAGTTTTTATGGATTTTTAAACTATTTACAAATTTATGGGACACTGTATATCAATGAACATTGGTGTTCATAAGACAAACAAAACTAAATGTTTTATTTACCTAGAAAATTTTTTATTATTAGCTGTGTGAACCAGTGACAGCAGCTCTTGCTCTATTTCATGAAACTATTCCTTTAACCAAGTTTTCATATTCATGATCTTGGAATTGGTAAAATTTGAAGAAATGTTCTCATTGAAATTATTGCTCTTCTTTGGTTCACATTCACCTTTCTTTTGATTTTTCCCAGGATGTGTAATTTTTCGGAATCTCACTTGTCCCATGTACAAAAAGTGGTAATTATTAGGCTAATTAGTAGTAAATAATCAAATGATGTGGTGGCTCATATACAAATACAACGTGCAGTATTGGATAAGTGCAGTAACATACAGAACAGTATTGGATATTGGAAATCCTCATTAAATTCCCATTATAGTAGCCCTTCGTGTTTAAGGAGAAAATAGAGCCAGGAAACAGTGAGAATAAGGTCACTGCGTAGTAATAAGTATTTAACGAAGCTAGAGTTCACGTGACTACTACATCATTTTCGGTATAATGTTCCCAGGAAATTCAATGTCCGTTGTAAGCGGATACCTTTTTCTTTCTTGTGGATAGTGAACTTCAGGGGGGACAAGTTTATGAACAAGAGAGAAAAAATATATATATATATATATATATATATAGAAGGAGAGTAAGTGAAAAAGAATTCCCCGACACCCGATATTGATGCTTTTTGTTGTTGTTGTTGTTCCGGTCTCCATTCCAGTGGCGTAAAACTAGTCAACGTTGCAGTTGAATGCTTTCGATTGCAGAAAAAAAAAAGTCGGGAGGATGAATTCTCTGAGATTATAATTTCTTCAACAATAATTCACACCACTGCGTACACACTCGGTCTCCCCATTTCCTTGAAGACATAATTCCAGAGATTATTTATCTGGAAGGACTTCGGGACCTTGAAAATAGCACCCAAATGTATATACGGTATTTCTTTTCTCTTAATTGGATTCCGTCGTACTTCCCGTACTTCCTCGAATTCACCAGCAGTGATTCTCAATTATTTTGAATGAAGTCTGGAGTGTTGTTTTAATTCAGAGCTTGTTTTTTATACTCATTGAGAGGTTGGTGCTCTAACCCCTCGATGGGATACTCCCTGCGGTAGCAATTTTTTCTGCGGTCATGTCGCCGTTTCTGTTGTATCCCTGTATCAGGGAAGTATCAGACATGGACGAACCGAGTATCGAACTCGCGACATCTCTAAACATTCTTTGGTACTTTAAGCGAGTATCTTATCGATCTGGGCTACCGCGCCCCGGCTGTCTGCTAATGGATTTGAATGGCCCATCTCAGAAGCTCCCGAGACCCATAGGTTAAGAACACCGGTTTTAAGGGGGTTACAATGCAGTTTAAAAGCAAAATTCTGCAGAGGAATGTGTACACGAGGCGCATGTTCGGTAGTAGTTGTGAAACTTGACCGGAATTTACCAAAATGGGCGCTAAAACGATTTGAAAGTGGGGGACTGGCAGCTGTAGATTAACGGGGGGGGGGGCGCACCGAGTTTTTTTTTCTGCTAAGAGCTATGGGAAGGCGAATCCAAGGCCAAACAAGTCAACAGTAGCTCTAGCTAGATTAGCGCTATTAAAGCTGGTGTTGAAAAAATTTGATCCTTTGATCGAACATTTTACGCATGCGTGTCAATCACGTTCTCTCCAAAAAAGATGAGAAAAATTATTCGATACGTGAAGCACCTGTCTAAGATGCACATCTTCAACACTCTCCGACTTATCTGCTGCAACTCACTTTCCAATTACCTTACTAATGAATGATGCTTCAATGCCCGCCCCGAAAATATCTATAACGACCTTAATCCTGTTTCAAGCGAGAATCCAAGGCCTCGGAGATGCTTCTTTTTTCTATTTTCGTTAGGACAGGTGGGGAAGTAAATGCTCAGTTCAGACTACTCTTGTTTTGTCTGTAAATATTGAAACACGTAGTAGGAAACGTGAAATGAGCGAGATTTCTTAACTGCAACGTTTAGACGATGTATAAATCATGATAAAAGCAAACTATCTTGTCCGCATTTTGTATAAATCATCTCAATAAATACATCAAATCCCTCTGGTCACCCACCGTCCTTCAGAAAACTAACCTTTCAGAGATAGGTGGTGCCTCAGTATATGTGAACTAATGCCTAGTGCTGAATTCCAGACAAAAAAAAAATTGGCTGTATTGGAATGTGGTCCATTCATAGAGGTGACCCTTCAGAGCAGGGCTATATACCGTATTAAGGGCTATTTCATCCCTTTGAAGTCGCACTTGCCTTGGCTCAGTGGGTGTGGTCTCGGAGCGTGACGTCACTGCTCCGATACTTTTCGGTACTGCTACTTGAAACCCCCAAAGCAGAATGTTTTGCGATGTTCTGCAACGAGCCCTCAGCTGATTGAAAATGTTCTGCGGTAAAAACTCACTTATACATAATAGCGTTTTTCTACACTTTTCTTAAAATTCTTTCAGATTGTTTTGCAACAGCACTGGTGGTTCTGCGACGTACGTCGTACATTTCGGCATATTCTGCTTTGGGGCTTGAAACCTAGGCCGATTCATCATCCGTTATTAATGTGTAATGTGACGTCAGTGTTATCGCTACAGTCGATAGCTGCTTTCTATGCCCCCCCCCCCCACCCCAACGATCAGACGTCATTTTGAACAGAAAGCTGGTTTTTCCACCCTCGTCGAGTCCGCTAGGGTATATTGCCACCTTACTTTTTAGTTTAATCTATGAAATAGATCGTTAGAAAATCCTTAAATTAAAATTTACTTAAATTGTCTAATTGTTAAAAAATGACATAGAAAACAGCTATTGGTTGTAGCGATAATATTGACATCACTCTGCCCATTAATGGTGGATGATCAGTCGTTCTGAGTTTCCTGTGGCTATAACCATCACCTCCTAGAGATAGAAGGCCTCCGCACGCTGCTCGTGACGTCAAAAAGTAGTCCATTTTCCCTTGGAATATTCAGGGGGAAAAAATTCCCTGCTTGTGCTAGTATCATCGTTGTGCGGAAAAGAAATAATCGGGCTCAGAATTGGCGATTTCTATGCCCCACATCCAATCATCATGCGGTATTTGTGAGCCAACCAGGAAGATTCTTCGTTAAAATAAGAAGAAACGAAATAGGATGCTGTGCTTCAAAATGTGGAAAACTTGCTAGGTAGTCTTAATGACGTTACAGGCAACCCGTGCGGAGGTGCTGCTATAACGTTGTTCTGTCAGAACAAAGACGTCACGCATTAATTCAGCTGGTACCGACTCCGGTGCGTCGTGAGCCAGTCCTTATTAGCTGTTTTAGAGAAGCTTTGCTCACACTGGTGGAGACTTTGTAAATCCCCCTTTTTTTATAATAAAATTCTAGCATGGTCATGGGCCGTAAACGGTTTGAAAGAAAAAAGCTTTGCTGTACCACTGATTTCTAGTTCATTTACGTTTTATTGTTGTTCAGGCGACATTCTTGTCCGCGTAGACAGTGTCTCAACTGAAGCGGGGCGGAGAGTAAGGACCAGCAAGACCATATATAGCTGAAAGCCTCCGCGCGAATCTCGTGACGTCACTCCACTTCACCTATACTCATTGGATCTACTGCAAAGCAAAGATAAAAGTATCGCATACGCCAGCCTGCTGTACCCAATGGCTTCAGGTGAAATAGTGACTAATGGCTACACTGGCTTCATCAGTGACGTCAAAGCTTCGCGGAGGCCTTCTGCTATAGATTGTGTTGGAAGCAGGCGGGTCCGGTGCCGGACCAGAGGAGACTAACATTACAAGTGCAATGCTAAAATTACCTGCTTGCCCCGGCTGGAACGAAACATCTAGTTGGGCCATATAGATAGATTACTTCAATGTGCAAAGAAAAATCTCTCTAACAGAGCCACCCTCTGTCCTTTAGAGATAAGTGTTAGGATGGGCTATTTGAAAGATGCAGCATGCAACTCGACACGGATATGTTTATGATTTTAGGTTTTTCACCATCTGCATCGCTTGAAGTATCGCCCCAGAAGCCCTACACTCCTCTGCACTACACAATCGAGATTTATACTGAACGTGAAATACTCGTAATTCATTTTGCAAATAGAAATTGTAATGAAGGTAATATCGCCCGGATTTTTATTTTTATCGTCAATAATAATGGAAAAAAAAGCGACTGTTGTTTTTTCATCCGTCGATTGAATTTAATTTCTCCTCCCCTACTTATCTGATTGATGTGGGTGTTTGCGTTATTAATTTAGCAGCAGTTAGCCACTGTCAGAGCTGTAAATGCTTGTGTCATTAATTTGTAAAATTTTGGATGGAGGAGTGACTCACACACTCTCTCTCTCTCTCTCAACTTAACTACCGCCGTAGAGAATATGGCCGTGAAATAGTGAAACCGTTGCTGGTAATTGAACTAATTTCGGGGGCCGTCGTCGCATTCAGTCAGTATCCATGTATTTTTATACTTGTGAAAGAAAAACGTGTAGAGGGATGAAAGAGAATGTTTTTTTTCTTTTCTTTTTCGCATGCGTGGTAGTCTCGTTAATTTAGGTCAAACGGACGACAAGAGAGAACTAGTAGCGCCGCTACAAGAACCACGAAATGAAAAAAAAGAAAAAAAAAATAGACAAAATAAATTGACCAGCAAACGCAGTAGAGCCGCTATTCACCCTCCCTTTATCACGTAACTGCAACTCGTTTTTTGAACATACATACATCCTCGGTTAGGAACGGGTTTTGTCTCTCTTTCTCCCTCTTATTATTTTCTCTACAGACCGTTTTTGAACATTTAAAAATGGGCATAAGATACTGAACTTCAACAGGTTTTCAATTTATCAGAGAGACTTATCAAACATGGGGTCAGTTTTTAATGGTATTCATAGAGAGAAACGTTCTTCGATTTATTTCTTTCTTTCAAGGCATTGCTTATAAGCGTTGAACTTTGATTATAATAATTCTTTCCAATGTGTTAAAATGTCCATTACATAATTATCCTGCTCCAACCGCTTTTATAACAGTGATATGTTAATGGGGCATTATATCCGGGAAATAAAAACGCGTTATGTCCTCCAATAACTATTCCATCCATTGTAAACGAATGTTGATTGAAAAAAATCTGGTTTTTGTCAAAGTGTTATATGTGAATGAGTCGATAAGTTTGTACACAATGAATAATTAAAAATCTAAAAATAGTTTTCTAGAATTCAGGGCGTTGATGTGCGAATTTCCGGAAATTCGAAGCGTTTCTATGAATAATTCATAGAAGTTTTCTAATTGCCTCAACTAGTCAAAATGCTGGTGATGCATGCATTCCGTAGAAAAAAAATAAAAGAATGGACCCGCCCAAGTTTTTCTTCTTTTCTATCTTGTCAACCGAAATCATTACATCGAATTAAACTAGTAGTGTTTGTAAAAAAAAAAAAGCCGTTGAGAGATTTTTTTTTTCAACATTTGTGTAAATATCACGTTTCAAATGAAAGACGGTTTATGTGTGTGTTTGGACTTTTATTTTTCGAGGAGTCACCTTCGTAGGCGTTAAAGGGCCCACTCGTGGCCTATAACAGAATCGCGGCAACAGTCGTGTACATACAGAGAGTGACAGAAGTGGCTCTTTGATCCAGGCCACTACCACCCTCAGAGATGACCTCGATTCGTTGCTATATTTCAATTTGGTCTTTTTCCCGACGGATTTTTTTTTTCTTTCTGACCACATGTTTTGGGTGATGAAAATGTTTTAGGGTTTGTGTCTCTTGGGTGAGTAGTGTGGATGGGGGGGAAAAAAATCCAATATCCTTCTTTATTTTTGAGTGTATGAGGGAGACTGTAAATTCAAGTGTGTCAGCCTCTTTTAAGCTTTTTAGATACAAAAAAAGATATGAAAGAGAGAGAAAGTTATTAATACCGTGAGTGCGATAGTCCAGTCCGATAGGTGGCGCCACCGGAAATAGCTCAAGATCATTCTCTGGCCTACTTTCCATTATTCGGGCCAATTCTTCCACTTCGATTGTGTAGAGATTCCGAGTGAATGGAATATTCTTCCGTTGAATGTTAACTTTTCGGTACTTATTGATCCAGCTTTTACGGAAAGTCTTTTCTTATAGTCATGTCTTGCGACAGATAATAAATACAGTAGTTTCGATAATTCGTGGGGAACGTAATCGAGAACACCTTGGATTATCCGAAAAAACAGAAAACGCGAAGAATTTCAGAACAAGGATGGTTGGGGGGCGGGGGCCACAAATGACTTTCAAGAACATGAAGACATGGATATTGCAATTGAAGTTAACGTTGAATGGGAACCTAATTAATGTAATTATAATTTGCTGAAATATAATTTCTAATTTTGTTGTAATTATGATTTTTTTTTCGGATCTACGTATTCGTATTTACTCTTACCTGTTTTGTTCTTGATTTAATGGCTTAAATCACTATAGATTATGAGAACAAACACCCATTACCTCTTCATGCGTGAGATTGGCTGGGGTTTGCACTGTAAATTTTAGACGGAGGCGTCTGTGAGAGCTTCTGGCCAGTGGGTCCATTGAAAATCCCCCGGTTTAGGGATCGTCTCCTTCAAACTTAAATTACTCAACTTCGCAGCAAAATCGAAACAAATCATGTTCTTATTGAAAAACTGATTTTGAAATAACTAACTAACTTTGATGTTTTGCGAAGAAGGTTAGCGGAAGTTTTCAAAGACCGGTTGGAATCAGTAGGGGTGGTAAGTCAATGGGAAGAATTTAGTACGAAGCTGTCCTCTGTTTTGCACGACGTCATACCCTTTGTTCGAAAAAAGCGTGTTTGTACATCACACCCTCTATGGTTCACGGATAGCGTGCGGAACCTTTATCTTGAAAAGAAAAGAGCATTCAGAGAGTATAAAAGTGGACGAGGTGACCTATCATTGTTTACTGATAAAAGAAGACTGTTGAAGAAAGCGATAAGGGATAGTAAAAAGGAAGTTGAATCTAGGTTGGCAGATAACATTGGCTCTGACCCAAAATCATTTTTTCGATACGTCAATAATGGATGTAAGGGGACAGTTGGCCCCCTCTCGATAGGAGGCTCAAAAGTAGAGAGCAATGTAGGCATGTGTAGTGCTTTCAATGACTTTTTCGCGTCGGTTTTTAATGGAGATAATGATATTCGATATACGGGTGTTGCATGGGGTAATAAAACGCTCAACGATATTCAAGTGGAAGACGTGGAGGTCCTAAATCTTCTAAGAAATGTATGTGCAAGCAAAGCACCAGGACCAGATGATATCTATCCCAGGGTTCTCAGGGAAGGTGCTAATGAATTGTTGGGGCCAGTCGCACAGATATACAGGAGTAGTGTTGCTGAGGGTATCGTCCCGAGAGATTGGAAACTGGCTAACGTTGTTCCGATATTTAAGAAGGGTAGTAGAGAAGTGGTGTCTAATTATCGTCCAGTGAGTTTGACGAGCTCCCTCTCGAAAATTTTGGAAATTATCATCAAAAGGCAGTTTGTGAAGTGGATAGACGAGAATAATGTATTGTCGGATAATCAGCATGGGTTCAGGAAGGGGAAGTCATGTGTAACTAACCTCCTTTGCTTCTATGATTACGTGACTAAGGCTTTGGGTAAGAGCAAAAATGTCGACGTTGTTTACCTTGATTTCCAGAAGGCATTCGATCGGGTCCAACATGGCAAACTCTTGAAGCGTTTACACGAGATTGGAATAGGGGGCAACTTGCTGAATTGGATAGAATCGTGGTTAAGAGATAGGTCGCAACGAGTTATGGTGGACGGGGAATTCTCTGGTTGGACAGACGTCACAAGTGGAGTTCCTCAGGGAAGTGTCCTTGGCCCCATACTTTTTTCACTTTTTATCGACAAACTCGATCAGGGTATCGATGGAATTACTAGCAAATTCGCAGATGATGTGAAGCTAATGGGGGTAATCGGAAATGAAAGCGATAGGGAGTTGCTCCAGACCAACTTAAACAAGATTGCAGCATGGGCAAATGAATGGAGCATGACGTTTAGCGTAGATAAGTGCATGGTCGCTCATTTTGGTTCGAACAACCCACGATTCTCTTACGAGTTGAATGGTGTCACTATCCCGGATGCAACTAGAGTCACCGATTTGGGAATTCTCATTGACGAGCGACTTAAGTTTTCTGAACATTGTTCAGCGGTTGTCAAAAAATCGAATAGAATGCTTGGTCTCATTTTCAAAAAGGTCTCTTCGCGTTATATAAAGTCATTCTTCCGCTTTTTCGAGGCTTAGTTCGTCCTGGACTGGAGTATACTGTAAGGTTTTGGAGACCATACCTACAGAGGGACATAGACTTGGTTGAAGGGGTGCAGAGAAGAGCTACGCGTGTCCTTATTGGCACACAGGGCTTGAGTTATGAAGAGAGACTTCATTTTTTGAATATGTTTACATTGGATGAACGCAGGTGTCGAGGAGATATGATCGAAGTGTTCAAAATTTTCAATGGGATGGATAGGATGGACCATGAACTTTTAGTACACCGCCAATCGACTGCTTTTACAAGGGGACACCAGTATCGATTGGTGAGGGACAATGCAAGGTTATGGTGTCGCAGGGAATTTTTCTCTAATAGGGTTGTTAATAAATGGAATAGCTTACCCCCGGAGGTAGTAAATTGTAACACAATTGACACGTTTAAAAAGAAATACGATAAACATGTTGGGGTAAATCGAGAAGCTATCCATTCTTAGAATAAGACAACCAGAAGTATTCTTTATGGGCATTGTATAATATTTTATCATGTGTATATATTGTTTGTAATTTGTGTTAATTGCATTTTTAATTGGGTTGCTGTATTTTTGAAACATATGACAACCATATTTTTATGGGCATCTTTTTATCAGCCACCTCGTTGGGCATTTTGCCTGTTGTGGCGTTGTATTTGTATTTGTATTTGAAAAAAAAAAAAAAATCGTCCAATAAAATTGATTGAATCGATGGCCGGATTCTCCTCTGCCGTTTTTGAAGCATAGTTTAGATATAGTTGAAAGTTTGTTTGTTTGTTTGTTGTTGTTCAAAAATAATATGGCGTTTGTAGCATAAATCTGTCTAAATTTTTTTAAATATATTTTTTAGGTTTGAAGGTATTCTCGCACGTGTGTACGCGGTTTTTATTTAATTTTTCGACCGCTTGTGTTTTATTACGCAATGTGTTTTTCCCTCCCTAGTTTCCTGCGCTTCTTCAACCCACAATGAAATAGTTTCATAGTGTTATGTTTTCAAACATGTTTTGCGGTTGTCGCACAAAATCAGGTGAGGAAATATGAATACCAAAGAGAAAAAAAACAACCAGATAAATCAGTTTTTTAAATTATTTTAAATGTCACCAATATACGTCAGTGACACCCTCGTATATTTTTCTATGTTTGGTCAATGAATTTATGGTTTTATTCAATTTGAAACTGTATGTTAGAGTCGTAGAACTTTTCATGGAAATACATACCGTCCGTCCTGCTTAAATGGGTATCAACGGTTCCTGCACATATGCGGGAACAATTCAATTGTTGTTTTACACCGTTAATATAGTTTGTATATTGAAAACTTATGAAGGATCAATGTTAATAAAGCTTATGTGAAATGAATCTGACATCAAAATGTGTGAAAAAGATAAAAGGCTCGCAATGCTTAAAATGTTTAATTTTCATTGAAAGTACGTACTGAAAACAACTTTGATACATTGAGGCCAGTGCCCACTCCCAAGTCTAGATTTTTTTCCAAGTCTTAACTTGGCGACATGTATTTGCCATTAATTCCAAATGTTTTGTCCAACAAAAATATTATACACATAATAGTTGATGTATATTAACATTTGTCGCGTGTAAATCATAACATTCGATTCAGTGAGGATATTCTTATTCACTTAAGCGGAGAACTTTAACATGATCTCTATGGGAGAAATTTCAGTTCCAGATGATTTTGTTTGTTTAAGCCGGGTTTTCCTAGGAGCAGGCTTTCTGCTGTACGTCCAGCGTGAAAACTGTGATTGGTCAAAAAAACCTGAATTTCAGGTTTTTAACCAATCAGCGTTTTCACGCAGCACACTGCGCAGAAATTTTACTCGTAGGAAAACCCGGCTTTAAGCGAGGGAAATCTGTTTATTCGATTTAGTGGGACCGACTGTATCTATGTAAAAAAAACAAAACTGTAGCATTTGTATTTATAGTACGTTCCGGAGCAAACCATTTATTAAAAGATGTGCCCGATTACAGTGGATAACCTTCTCATAAGCCATCACAGTAGGAATGTGTAAAGGCAAGCACCCTTTATCTACGCCTTAGTTGCAGATACATTCGTTCTAGGGTATACTTATTCCACATAATACCATTCACATGAAATATGTAGGTATTTGAAAATTCGTTAATTCATTACACGTAATTTTAACATTAGGGAATATCAAATTTCCCATCTAATGCTTCAATCCATTGATTTTTATCATCGACCGTTTTCAATCCACTGCTGAATGTAGCTTTCCTCTGAAGCAGTGGTTCTCAACCAGCCACAGGATATTTATTTTAGGGGGGGGGGGGAGGCTGTGTCTAAAAATCAAGTAAAACGGGAGCTATGCAGATGATTGGGGGGGGGGGCGCACAGATATTAACCATTCAAGTCAGTGGTTCTCAAACTTTTGCCTCTCGCGGCTCCCTTACTTGAGTCATCGTTCATTCCCAGAATAGTATAACCACTTTATAGCAATAAATAGCCATGTGACCTGTCCATTAATATGGGAACTCGCCGCGAAGCCCTTAAGAGTCGCGACGTGCCTTTGAGAAACACTGATTCAAGTGAATATAGTGATACCTCGGTTAACGAAGGACTTCCTTCCGGAATCACGTTCATTTTAGCCAAAACGCGATTTCCCATAGGTTTCTATGGGAAAACCGTTTGATTCGTTCCAGGTGCTGCCCAAAATTCGAAGACAAGTTTTTTTTAAAACACCAAGCGGAGCTATAAAAAAGACAAAAGCTGACCAGCTTCAAAATTGAATAAATGAGAATTTTTACAACAAAATGAGATACTGAAAATCTTTCACACTATGTACATAAAAAATAGCTTCAGTCTACCTTGCGGCCGAGTTGCGCAGTGGTAAGATGCTAGTCTTCGACTATGAAGGGTTACCGTCAAGGCCCACGGTTTTGAATCCGGCAAGAACATGAGAAACAAGTTCTTTACGAACCGAGTATGAGGCGACCACCGATAGACGGCGCCTTCATTTGCCACCCAACTCCATTGGTTGGAATGGTTGGAAATTGCCGTATGGCGATATATGACCGGAGTTGATGTGCGGTAACGTAGCTTTAGTCTACCAAAACTGGTGTTACACCACCCAGTCGCGTTCGTGGGTGTCCCCATCTGTTTGTGATTTGGTCAGCAAATTTCAGTGTGTGATACATGCAGATAGAAAATCAGAAACTCCAAGAATTATCAGGCTGTTCAGTTAGATGTTAATAGTCTTGCACTGAAAGAACGCGTGCTCTGAAAACCGACTCCTTTTTTTTCAATGTATTTTCGATTGGCTAAATCTTTCATTTTACACAAAATAGCAAAGTAGTGCAGAAACTTTCGGAAAAAGTGGGGACACATCTGGAAAAATATTCCGAGGTGGATGTGTGAGTTAATCAGTGTTCACTAATACACATAACAATTCAATTGTACTCCAAATTTCGTCGAGGAGTGAAAATACTCCTTCAAATTTAGGTAATTCTCTAAAAAGAATTATTTCTCACTAATACAAAATAAAATAACCCTTGTTTTACAAAATACCCCTTAAAATTTTGAAGTGAAATTACTCTTCAAAATTACATTTTCTAATGATAACACTGAAGTTAATCGGGCTCGAGTGACAGTAATTCTGATGCGATGATCGACGTGAAAATTAAGCTCACGACGCGGCTGTTTTATGTTAGCGAGTGCATCCCCATCGACAAAAAAGTTTGTTCGCCTAGGCGTCACTATATAACGGGCAAAAGTATGACTACAGAGATAAATTTTATTGTTAGTTTTTTGTTTTTTAAATTCATTCAGAAATCAATGTGATGCATGGAGGGGTATCTCAGTCGTGGGTGCAGTTCCGTCTTGGGCACGACCCAGGGCCTTTAACGGTTCCTGTGATAGAGAGATTTGGTACTGTGACAGAGGTAGGCATTTTAAGCTAAGTAGAGCCCCAAAACACCACTGTGGAGTCCTCTGTTGCTGTTAAGAAAACCTTGGTTAAGACGTAGGTTACGAGAAAAAAATTCACCAACGGCTTCGCAGAGCACATTATCAAAAGAAACGGATTAAGATTCACTGCTCTAAAGGAGGGTTTCTATACCTTTGAGGTCCTTATGAAGACCCGAAGTCTTTCGGGGGGGGGGGGGGGATTCAACGAAGGTTCAAGAGCGTGGATGAGGGACCAGTTAACTCATTATTTTCATCTCATATACTGAACATTATTCTTCAGTATGCAACGCCTCGTGTAAAAGGGGTTCGTGGCCTCCTTGTAAGCATTGAAGGGATCATAGAAAATATTTTTCATTTTCTTTTATTTAATGTTATTTTACCCCAGTCAGCCTTCTGAATTTTCTCACTCCGTCTTATTTGAGGGCGTCGTCTTGGACGTTTGACATTTCAGGGACCCAATTCCAAAAATCTGTGATCCACCTGTTGTCCCATCTCTGGCTCATTTTTCGTTTTCACACAGATAATTCACTCCATTACATGGTTTAGTTGCACTTTCGTTTGGCCTTTATCCAAATGCATAATTAATATACATCCACACGAACGCTATCAAATAAAATTATGTATTGAGTGAACAATCAATCTTGAATCAGTCAATACATTGGGAGGGGGACGGGCTTCGTGTTTTTTTTTTTGATATAGATTTCCTATATTTTATCACTCCTATCCTACCGAAGGGAAAGGTTAAAAAAAAAGAGGTTTATCTGTTGTGATGCATATTCCTTCAAAAACTATGTCACTTAATATATCTCACGAAATCTTTTTCAATGTCTCTTTGAATTCCCATTTTCGCGAAAAGTCGGACACAAAAATCAATAAAGCTGGCGAAATCTTATTCCCCAGTTTCCAGAATCGTAAGTTAGGTAGGAGGTTCGAATTAGTGTTATTTCGTGTGTGTGTTTGTGTTATTGGTGGGATATATTGGATGGGAGAAGGAGTACTAATTACGTCAGCGTCGTGGAGACGTAAACTTTGACTTATTTATAAATTTATTCGGTTTTTTTTTTTCTTGTACGTGAGAGAGTGAAAGTGTTTCTCGTGTTCCAACAGTAACAAGTACGATTTTCGTTTGGGAATATTCTCTCGACAAACGACATTCACATTCAACCCCATTCCACCATATGAGCACACACACACACTCATAGAAAAAGCTTCTCTTCTCCTTACGCTCGTCATCATCTTTCAAGGCTAAAAAAGCAACACGATTAGAGTGGGGAAAAAAATAATAACACGTAAGTTAAAATAAAAAAAAAAAATATCGGTTGAAAGCGACAGTTTGCTGCCACAACAGCAGCTTCTACGTCTAAAACGAAATGGAAAGTGGAACAGCAGGTCAGTGGGTCTCTGTCACGAGGCCACCAAAAGCTTTTTTTTTTTTTACTGTTTTCTTTCTTTTCCAACTTTTCCTAGCCTCGGCACATTACATACAAACGTTGTGTGTGTGTGCGTGTGTATGTAGCAGTAGATGCAGTCAAATACAAGAAGAAAGAAAAAAAACGTCCCGATACACTCTCTCAGCGGCCTACATTTTAATTCTACGGCATGACGAAACGACCTCGACACACTTATAACCAGCACGGAGATAACTACAGAAAGAGCGATAGAGCCCCTAAAAACTCTGGTGCGATTGAAAAAGATCTAGCTTTTTCTCTCTCACTCTCTCCCTTTCCAGCTTAAAAAAAAAAAACCACATTTTCTTTTATAATGTCTTTTCCTTATAAAATGCTGGCTTGGCTGCTACAACGGCGTTACATCCGGCTAAACTAATAATGGCGGCGGATTTATACACTATTTTTTTGTATTTTTCATACCTTAACGCTTCACGAGAGGCCTTGCTGTTTAGACATTATTGTTATTAATTTTTCGTATGGTTTGTTTGTTTGTTTTTTTCCATCGCCACGTTGCCCACTGATAATAACGTAACAATGCGCGGAAGTAGATGCGCATCTGCGATGATGATGATGACAATGATAGAATTTTTTTTTTAAATATATATAAATGTATTTCTGGTGAATACAAACAAACGTATCTTGTCTGTGAATATAATTATGTGTACTTCACCCTAATTCAAAATAGAAAAGGTTGACCATCGTATGTTTGTTTCTGTACGAGGAAGAATTTGATCAAGGACTCCAGACTGTGTCTTCTTCCCTTCTAATGCACAAGACACGCTGTTGTTGTTTATTGTTAATGCAAGGATAACTATGGCATTTTAGATTTCTGTATAATTTTTTTGGAATGATGAATTACGTGGCTCTACAATTTTCGTAGAAACTTTCTTCTGAAAAGAAACATTTATAGAAAGTTTTTATTCAGCAGGAAAATTGTGCTTCTCTCATGATAATTGGGCTATCCGGATTTCCCGTACTATTCAGAGAAGAGAGGACTCTTTGCAGCAGAAATTTGGGTCTGTCTTCGGGAACCCTTCGCAAGATGAAAATTTACGAAACCGTATATTTGAAATTTTATTTCTTTTGTGCAAAATTAACTGATTGTTCGGAGTCTCGCAAAATTACTCACTTTTCATAAAATTGTCGATCATCTTCAGAAAAATAACGCACGCACATATATATAGACAGTAGCCGACGCTTATAAGAAAAGGTTCAGCCATTTTGATTCTTATAAGTGGCCGATTCTTATATCCGGAGATTTTCTTTTTCATATATAGTGACCACTGGAGTGGGGTGGGGGCCAAGATTATGATGTTTTTGAAGTAAAAATCAAAAAAGAAACCCCTCATCAGTTTCTTGTTAAACATAACATTTTTATAACTTAAAATTTCAAATCAGTTTGAATACCCATAGCATATCGTTATTCTTAGACATCCATCTACATTTTCAATGTAGACGGACGAAAATGGTACACAGCAACTGTGCTATTGGCCGAGCGCGTAACTTATCAATGTTTTCCAAAGTGAGCAATAATGATCCAGGAGGCGGTAGGATCTACGGTGTCTGTTTGTTTTTTGATCATCATAAAACTCTTGCCGATAAGTTCTGTCATTCATGAAACCTCACTTTACTACAAGCTGTAATCCTCACTGTTTGGGGGCAGTCAATATATGTCGGATGATTATTATTAGAGCCCGGAAGTTTAAGCACTGAAAGTTCTCGATATAGGCAAGCAAAAAGGCACTAAAACTGCCTAAAATATGCATTAAAAAGAGGCATTTGTAATTTATGGAAGGAAGAAAAAATAACTAAAAACTATATAAGGTATTAAGGGTCTCCAAAACTTAGCTGAAAAATTGGTTGCACTTAAATCCGTCGACTTGTTTTAACTACAGTTTATAATAACTGCATTATTATGCAAGTTAAATTGGTTTCAAGCCAAAATTAAAATGTTAGTAGACCTTCAGGATTAGATCAATTCCAGGACCATCATTGCCAGACACCGAGCCCCTAGAGAGAATGATCTTTGGTTATATCGCAACCTTCTCTAGTTGCGAATAATTCTCGTATATTTGTTGCATTATTTGTGGAATAATAATTATCTTTTCTTGTTATAATAATAATTACCATTAATTTTTAGCCTGGGCCGTGCTAACTGCTTGTGTACCCAACAGTCTGAGTACGTATATAGTGCTATCTGATTTTTCAGCGCTGCCCTCTATATTTCAGAAGTGAAGTGTAATGATTGAGTTTTTGTACCATTTGTAGGCCTGTTGCTCTCCGTGGCGCAACGTAATTAAACTGCAATTTGTTTGAATTTTAGTTACGGCCGCCTTTGAATAGTAATTTTGGCTATTGTGACAAGCGATTGCCACTTGTGCACAGTGGCATCCTTACAGAAAGTGGGGGGGGGGGGTTTACAGAGAGTCCCGTACGGCACAGTGAAATAAGAACCTTCAAATTACTAAAAAACTTTATTACTACACATGTGCAGCATTTTAAATTAATTCAAGGGTCCCAAAAAAAAAGAGCTCGGGCCCTCCCCAGACTCGCTTTTGGAATCAACACGGAAGGTATATGTCAGAATATTCTCCGAAATTGTAATTTCCTCCTCTACATTGATTTCACTATAATATAGTACTATGTCCTTATACATGCATACTAAAAAAAATAACCAAGTGAAGGCAAACTAACACACTGTAATTTTCTTAGGGGTAGGTTGTCGCATGGGACAACCAACCCCATTTCGTGTGGAACAACTAGCCTCAAATCCACATAACTAAAAAACTTCATTCAGCAGCGATTTTTTTTTGTCAGCAAGGAAGTTTATAACTGTGCTAATTAATAGCTTATACATTACTTTATAACAGAAGTATTTGACAAAATCGCAATTAGTAAGGGTAGGCCATTGAAATAAAACAAAAACTGAGACAAAGAGAAATTACTGTAAACCAATTAATCTACGAGTAATCTTTTTCTAAAAACTTACGAAAATGTCCGAAGCGGATGAATGCTAGGAAGAAGAATCCCCCTAACCAGATGAACAAACTGTACCATTATGTGGACAGTGGGCACTATCTATGCTCTGAAAAATAATGCTTGTGGCAACTTACCAGTGACAAGTCTCCCCCACATTATTATGGACCAATTTTGTCAGGAAAAACAATGCTTGGTGCCTGAAATTTTGCTGGCTCCTAAATTTTTTTTTTTTTTTGATTTGTTAAATCCTAGATAACTCGAAGCCCAAGAAATCACTGAATAACCATTGATTATTGTATTTCCTTTTTATCATTGGCTTTAACAATTTTGTGGCCATGTCTCCTCTGTTTTTCGGTGATCTTACACGATAGAAAATTTCAATTGGCATCATGTATCGAAACAAAACAGTGTTCGAATGCATTTTATTAATGAAATCTAGAATCTGCGATGGCTTCCAATATGATTTTACTCGTATACCGTTTGAAATTATTGACTGCCCTAAAAGCACATAGTACAGTTCTTTAATATTCCGATGCTTAAATGTTTGTACGTACATTATCCATGGTTTCCAACGCGTATTATCTGGAGCGATGAGATCAAATGCTTCCACGTAGAGGAAAAAAAGGAAGGTTTAGAACAGTTAACATATTAACAACTGTGACGGGTGAGGTACAGCTATGGGAAAAAAAATAAAGCAAATGGAATGAGGGTTGTTAATCCCCGATGTTACGTAAATAGGAATAGAAAAATGCATCTACATCAAGGAAGAAGTAGGTGCTCTTTTTTTCTGAACGACGGAATTTCCTCTTTCCACAAGCAATAACATCTTTAGCGTAGTGGTTTTTTTTTTCTTTTCATTCAGCTGTACCTACAGATCGCATCATTGCTCAACAAAACACATTTTTTTTCGGGAGAAATATAATGTTATAATGAGGTAGAGTTAGTATGATATAGTGTGGACGAAGAGGGGAGGGGGGAAAGCAAAACGTGATATTCTGGCCTGTCTAGATTTCGCTCTATGATCCATGGAAACTAGAAATGCATTTAATTTACATTTATTAGCCGTCGAGGAGAGTTATTTCATAAATGGGGTTTCGCAAAAACCTAGACTTGTTCTTTGAGTTTCCGGTCGTTGTATGTCTTTTTGGTGGAGGAAGTTGCGACCACTCGAGTGGAACCCACCACCTCGAAACGTGCGTATTCGAAATCTAACACGTAAAGTGATTTGTAATGCATCCCGAGAGATTATCAGGAGTGCCCGTATGTTCAGTTCAGAATAATAAACT
Organism: Pholcus phalangioides; assembly: GCF_987345545.1. NCBI lineage: Eukaryota > Metazoa > Arthropoda > Arachnida > Araneae > Pholcidae > Pholcus > Pholcus phalangioides. The sequence goes on from NW_028301597.1 coordinate 30,509,547, forward strand.
GTGATTCATCCGTTCGTGGACCTAACCTAGCTTTTCCGGAAGAGATGAATACCTTGTTGTAGAAGCTGTACTAATACCCCTTGTATCATTGCTTAAATTATTATCGTGTTACGCAAACACTCGGTAAACCTAATTTTGCTTGATTCGTTGGGCGTGTGCAATTATGGGCAGAATATGGGAGTAACATTCGCAATGCTTTTCAAAAGATGTATAGTTCGTACGTTTTCTGGTTTCAGTTTTTTAGGTGCAGTCAGGGACGTAGCCGAAGTATTTGGCGGCTTTCTGAAATGTGTTTTCCAGTGTCCCTGGTGCACGTCTGGTTTACATTGACACCCTTGACTTACTATCAAACTCTTACTATTTTATGGCAATAAAAAAAAACATTCGATAATAAATTTTGACATTAGTGCACGGTGCCCAGGGTGAAAAAAAGTCGCAAGTGTGTCTGCCCCAGGACCACTGTCCTCAATATCTGTATGAAAGAAAAAGGGCTTTTGAGGCTGGAGAACCGATTGTGGGTCTACCCAGCTTTCCAGCCGGAGCAAGCATGAATTTTGTCTTCTCCCGTATAATTAATGGTAATAAGTTAAAGGAAAAATTTAGTGTCCCCTCTACTCCAGTGCTCGGGACAGCAGATGCATTTGTACCCTACCCACCCACCTCTTCCCCCAGCTTGTCAAAACCCAGGATCAGAAGGTTCAATACATGAATGATGGAGGTTTCCCATCTTGGACATAGTTTTGAGCTGTTGCTTAGTTTTGAAGTCAAAATGTAATCGGTGTATTTTTGTTCTGTTTTGTGGTCCCTAAAATTTAGCGGGGGCTGGGGAAGGGGCCGCACCCTTCGCATCTACTTCAAGTCCAGCCCTGGGTGGATTCAAACTTGGTTATAAGATTCCACGAAATTTTTTCGTTTTAACAGAGGTGTCGTTACAACCAAGATTGACGTTTCCGGCATCTTTTAAGAATGAAAAATATAATCAGATGCACTCTATACTATAACATGAATTAGTTATTTCATTATAAATAGGGTGGCCATATTTTTGGCGAGAAAAATACGGAAACGGGTCATAATTACGAGACATTGCCAATTCTCGCCAAAAAACGTTATTAATTGCCATTGTTGCTTATAATTTACCCTTATTGAGAAATATAGTGCTACAGCAAGTCTGCAGTGAATTAAAATATATTTCACAATATAAAAAAAAATTTGAACATGGCAAATATGTGATGAATATTTCATATATTCGTTTATTGTATAATTCGTAAATTATGCAAATTATCTTCATCGCCGATTTTGGGAGGCTGAAAATTAAAAGTTATTGAAGCATTGAAAAACTAAGCACTTTTTGTAACAGACAAAAGTACGGGAATGACCATCATATATACAGGGTGCACAGAAATAAACAGGGGGTATGGCATTTTACTGGCAAACCGTTGATCCTAGAGGTATACCTCCAATTAAAAAAAGTTTTCAAATAACGTGTAGTACTCAGATATGCCATTCATGTTTTAAGGGGTTGAATAGTTATTAAAATAAGAAAAAAAATTAGCTTTTTATGCAGTCCCCATGTTTCCAGAAGTTAGAAAGTTGTTGGCCTGTCTCTCCTGATGAAAAAAACAAAACAAAAAAAACGCCATGTTTCTCTAAGTGCAATATTCATTGAGATAGTCGAATAACGGAGAATAGTTGGGAAAAGAACATCATTAAATTCGGGTAAACCATTTTCCCCGCATACGTTATAAGCAATTCTCATTAACAGATTCTGCTAGTCGGGACCACCAATCATTGACGTTATAGCCAAGGTGTCGTTATAACCGAGTTGACTGCGTATTTTTTTATATGGCCGCCTTTTACGACTACATGTACAGAACTTAGATCCATTGAAGAGTTTTCGGGGGACTCAGACCGTTGGGCATTTCAGATAATTACGAGATAAATATTTTTGATCGTTATTAAAGATGACAGATAGCGTATAGCAGTCATGTTTTGATGAGCAATTGTTTCTTAACTCAACAAAGGAAGAAAACTACATTAGGGGAGACAAATAAATGGGAATCGTGCATTCATTATGTTCTTAATGTACCATCTCGTCTATGCGTGGATGTGTGTGTGTGTGTATTGACTCTGGAGTCATGAGAATACACGCCTCTTATACGCAGCTTACTTCATTCCTGGAAATTTCGGCAAATGCGTCATCTCATAAATACAGGTGCTGGCCAAAATGATCATCCCGTCGGGAAAAAAAAAAAGATCGTCTGCTCCAGAGTTGCAACCATTACCGAGTAGGTTTCCCACCTGCACACACACGGAAGGCTGGCTATAGTTGCATTTATAATATTGGAAGGAAATGGATCTTGACGGTTGTGGCTAAAGTGTGTCCCCCCCAAACCGCAAAGAAAATACGTTCGTTCGTACTCGGATTTTTCTGAACTCTTGAGGCATGACAAATAGTTGGTTTTTTTTTTCCTCTTTCTTTGATTTACGTCCACGAAAGATGCCACCACCACCACAACTTTATTTTTCGGTTCAAAACATGCGGTCAGTAAATGCCAACGGAAGTTTTGGGATTTTGGATGAAGATAATTCTTGGCATTAGCCGGATCCCATGATCAGTGATGTGCTACCCACAACAAAAGGTGAACCATACTGTCAATAGATCACATAGAATATACACCGAAGTTCCAAAATGTCATGAGATACCTACTTAATAATCATAGGCGGAATAGACTTGGAAGTGTGAGGGGGGGGGGGCACGACGATGATGTGTCAATTCATATATACATTAGATCAGTCGACTCCACATTTGACACGCTGGGGGGGGGGCATTGCCCCCTCCCCCAGTATCTCAGCCCATGTTAATAATGATGGAGGATAATTCCATACGTTGAAAGACGTGGACTCGTCGTGACTCTACCAAAGTCGTGGTGTGCCAAAACTCATGGGATATCAACTTTATGATGATAACCGATAGTTTCACCCAGAAAAGGCATTTAACTCGACGTGACTGTACCAGTCGGATTTTGGATTTTCGCCGAAGATGAGTTAAGCCATGTTGTCCCAATCACTCTACTCAGATATCAAACTTCCATACACAAAAATCATTACAATGTCTGTACTTAACCTTTTAGGGTCCTATGTCTAGGTGAATTGGACATCAAGAAAACCCAATATTTCATTGTTACAACAACCCCCTTAGGATCACAAGAAGGCCACTTCACCTCCAATGTGAAAAATGGGTGACCGCACTTCGAGCACATTACCATGCGCCCCTCAGACACACAAAAAGGCATTGGGGGCACATTTATTCAATCGCACACCTTCCTGTAAAAACCAGTTCGATAGAAACTCGGAGGAATGCTCAACAGTTTAATGTTTCGTTTAGTGATAATACTCCTGATGCCCGTATAAATAGCGCGTTTGTTGCTGGCTCTCGGATCGATGCTTCGATCATATTGCAGTGTTACTACGACAACTTTTACTACCCTTGGCTTTCCGGAATAGTCGTCTAGAGAACCACTTCAATGAACTGAACAGGAACACGTCAATATCAACAGCTCACCACGACGCAAACTGAGACCCATCGCTCTTCGAGGTCATTGTCTGGTGGTCTAGAAAGCCAAATCATTCCTTATAGTTGTTCAGGATGCTGCTCAGGAAATTGCTACTACTACTACTTTTAACTATACATGCACTTCGTCCATATTATTCTGCGGAACTTCTAACGATTTGGTGCATGTTGGAATATGCATGTCCGTGTTGTGAACCTAATGTGAAGTTTGTTTCTGTGTAATAGCTTGTTATAGTGCTGCCATCTGCCTACTATTTTTCGAGCTATGAGGGAAGTATAATGATTGAAGATTTTACTTTTGTAGGCCTGTTGCTCTGTGGCGACTCTTTGACGGGGATATTAGGAAATGGCTGCGAATGGTCGGAGCAGGAGACCAAAGACCAGAAAATCTATTAACCATGCCTGATAAACACGCTACACAGACTATTATGGAGCAACCACCAACTTGCACACAGTCTTGTTGAGATTTAAGGATATCTTCACTGAGTTCAATGGGAAGTGTCAGAAACTGATACAGCGGTAAAGGCACTAGGCAATCTCAACTCTCTATCCCATGAAATATTAGATCCAACGTATATCGCTCGGAATAAAAAAAAAATTGAAGCACCAATTAGCCGTTTCAAGGTTAATACAGCGTCATTTTCAGTGAAAAATGGTCTGATACACAGCTCAGACAACTCACTGGAATATAAAAGCACGTAGTCGAACAGAAGCTCAGTGCGCGAATGGTGCTTTTATTCTAGCGAGCGGTCTACGCTATATCAGACCATTTTCCACAAGGGTCGATATAGCCTTGAAACGGCTGTCTGATGTAATTCTTTGTATCTACGTTGGATCTAATTTTTTTCCACACTGTGCTCAAAAGGCACAAGGAAATGCCGTGACTTTTTTCGAAATTTCACTGTATATTTATTATAAACACACTAAAGTTTTTTCTTTTTGAAGAGTTCGAGTGGGACATCCAAGAACTACACTAACACCTAAATAACGATGTTCCTAACGACCCTCTCCAGGTGTCAAAGCTCTTCCCGAACTATCATTACATTCGGTGAGAAATAAAAATAAATCCCTCGAATAATGACTGGAGTACAAAATTAGATCAAGAGATTGGGGTGAATTGATGCTCGAAAAAAGTATTTCACTCACACTTTCTCCCAAGAAAGGGCGTCAAAATGTTTTCTTTTTATTCCATATTTTCTCTTCCTTTTTCCACGTTGGGAGAGAGAGAGAGAGAGAAAAAAAAATTTCCTCGTTGGACGAGATTCTTGTTTCGTTCCCCTGTCCCGAATATTACGTAACATTTTTTTTTTTCAAGGAAGAGGAGGAGGAGGAACCTCTCGTCTCTCGTGGGAAGATGAGATTATTTTTTTTTTTCATATATTATTTAATCTGGGAGGAGAACAGCGAAAGTGAAGCACACACACACACAGAGCTCATCTGGTTTTTTCATTTTTTTTGCCTTTTTCTCCCCCATTCCGCAGGAGAAAGAAGAGTAAAATATAGATCACCCTACTCGTAGCACGTGTCCTTCTAGCTTGAAGTCTTCCTGCTTCTTCCTTACTTACCAGTATGAGATGATGAAAAGAATCTCTCTGTGAAGGCGACAACCAGGAATCATGAAGCTCCTACCGAAAAAAAAGAAATATATATATATTATTCAAATTTTCTTTCTTTTCTAGGTAATTTTTTGTGAAGTGAACCATATGAATGCCCTTCTTTTGTGGAACCATGATAAATACATGGTTGTACTTACCCCTTTTTTATAATTCGATTTTGATTTGACAGCGATGAAGAAGACGCGCACCCTTTTGATTTTGTATGGGAACAGGTTCACTATTCTTAGTTTTTGTTCGGCATGTAAGTTTTTTTTTTTTTTTAAATAACGGAAGTCGGTCTAGATCAGTGTTTTTCCAACCTGTGGTCCGCGGATCCCTTTGGCGTCCATGAGTACTTTCTAAAGGGTCCGCCAAAACATTTTTTCATTTACTACCGTTGCATGAATGACACATCGCTGTGAAATTGTAATTATTACTTCAATATTTACGATACGCAAATTCTAAAACACAATACGTTTTGGATTTTATGAGAATTGGACATGTCTTCACTGGGGTGGGACCGGGTTCCGATGCCGGGGGTCCGAAACGATTCCAATCTTTTTTTTCATACAATAGATTCACTAGAGAAGGGTCAGTGAAAAATCAGTTCGGGGACCCACCAGAGATTTGGGCATCATGGGATTGAGGGGATCGCGTTTGAAATTGACCTTCATTACAAGGGGGTCCACGGCATCAAAAAGGTTGGGGAACATTGGTCTAGATTTTGATATGTTATATCTCAGTTACTTAATCTTTTTATTCTACCGCCCCCCTTTCTCAAAAAAGTTGTTGGCTTCAACTTAATTCAACCCATATGACCAGATGTTATACCCAGTGCTTGACAAATCGGAAAAAAAATGTAGGTGCGGGAACTTTTTCTCCCGACAAAATCGGTCCAAAATAGTGCATTTGTTTACTTATCCATTGCTTTGGGATCTCTTCCCCCTTATATGCTTGCGCTTGCTAGCAGACACTCTGGCATAATTTCCGATAATTGTGCTGTCCTTCAACTTCAAGTAAGTTATCATACATAAAAATATTAGGTGCCAATTCTAATTTTCTAGTCACCTGGGATTTGTCCAGCCCCTGGTTATACCAATAACGTTTACTTTCGCCCCCAAACCATTCCATTTTCTCACTTTAGTAAACTGTGTGTGTGTGTGTTATAACAGAGATTCCCAAATTTTTCACGCTTTTCAACATTCTTGTGGATGAAATTGAGACACGTTTTTTTAAAATTCTAATGTGCCGTGATACACATACTGGTTGGTATCGCATCCCCATTTCTACTTTCATCAAGGCTTTACAAATCGCAAGAAAATTAGTTGTCAGCTAAATATAGGAGCAGAGTATTTTTCTCCTCTCAGAAAAATGGCCCAAAATAATTTTGTTTGACTTTTTTGGGACCTCTTGATATGTTATCAGACATGTTGGCGTATTTTTTAAATTTTTGTGGCGTACTCATACTCCTATTTCGTTATTGTACATTACATAAAAATTCTAAACGCCAATGCTGATTTTTCAGTCGCCATAGTAACGTGGTGCTTGATCTTGATGCCCCCCTCCTCCCACTTGACTGATCTTATGGGATCCTATAGTAGTTTGGCACAATGTTCGGGAACCATTCATACGATTGCAATGCCGCTTACCAGGAATTTTTCAAAAGAGTAATAGACTGATTGGATGATCTTAACCCTTTAATTGGCAAGCATTGAAATAGCCGGAGGAGATAAATTTCGTGGTAGCCCAGTTCGATAAGATATTTTCCTTACTATTCAAAAGCGATGTTCAGAAATGTCGTGAACTTTTCGGAAATCTTTTGAGGCAGGGTTACAACAGTAACGGCGACGAGATGGCCGTAAAGCTCATTGCTACCCCAGTAATCTCTCCTCCCTCGAGTGGTTAGTACAAGAAAATTCAACTCTGCAAAACTAAGGAAAAATAATTGAATAACTTTTGCCGTTATGAACTGTATAGTCCAGTTGGAGGATCCCAACTTCACGCCGAAAGGTTCCCAGTTAAAGACTAACAGTCTAGGAGACTTTTATAGGTTATTCTTAAACGGCCGCGATGAGACGTTCGTATTGATTTTTGTGTAGATCTGATTCCACAAAACATAATTTTTTTTCAATAATATTATGCTTGTTTTATGCTTTATGCTTAAAAAACCAGGCATGGGCATCAGGTGTACAATGAATTCCGCTTATAACGTTTTTCAAAAAAACCATGAATAAACATGTTAAGTGGAAAAAAGGGAAATCTCTGTGAGTATTAGTGAAAGTTGGAGGCCACAAAAATGAGTCGTAATCAAGCGGAAAAACGTTCTAAGTGGGAACGTTATAAGCGGGATACTCTGTTTATAATGTATGCATGTTTTGGTAGTGGTAGAGCTTTGCACGGATGAAATAGTAATTCTTAATTAGAGACCATGACCTAAAAAAAAGGAAGACAAATTCTACTGTGTGTTGTGTTGAGGGATTTCTTGGTTAATGACGTGAATGTGAGTGTGGTTTTGTATTTTACAGAGTGGGAGTGTTGTAGTTAGTTGTACAATAACTGCAAAAGATCAATGGGATTCAATGTTATCGGTAGAACTGAATAGCTAACGAACTGATTTTTTACAAATTTTATATAAATCACCAATTTTCGTTCAGCACCCGGAAAAATCACTTAGAATTTATAATATACCGCTTTAAATAAAATTGTTTAAGGTGCGCCCGTCATTGACGTTGCGGAGATGAATTTTAATCATCTTTGATATCGGAAGCTTCGTCAAGTGAATAGCATTTTCCCCCATTTATAAATCCTCTATTCTCATGCTTTTTCTCCCATTTTCGGTCATAACAATAATAATATGACAAAGAATAGCTTGATTGGTAATATCAATCATATTTTCCACGAGACATCAATTGTTCTTTTTCTTTACTCTTCTTTTGGAAAATTCTCCTAAATAGTTTTCTGATCTTCCGGCATTTGTAATCGTGTGTATATATATATATATAGTAGTAAGGATATTCAAAGGAAAATTGCCCATTTTCACTTGTGATTTCAGTGTAGTAATTTATTGCATTCGCCCGTGTTTGTGTGCGCGTTGGGAGAGGGTGAAATACCGTATTCTTATATGGATAGACAATGATCCCATATAGTTCAGACTCGTTATTACGTGAAAAAAAAAGTGAGGGGAAAAGCATATTTTTGCTGTCATAAGTAGCGGCGCCCATATGTAGATTTTGCGCTCATTTCTTCCGTTATACGCTTTTGAAGAGAGAAATTCGGGTTTCTTATCTCATTGAGGAATGACTTTTGTTTGCCTGGCTTCTATAGCCCTGCTTTTATTCTTATTTATAAGCGCCCTGTGCCTATTATCGAAACCGTTTACGGTTTTCTATAATTTATGTGACTTTTTTTTCATTCTTCCACTTACGATTCTTAACGCATTCTGTATTTTTTTATGCCGATATCAATCTGTTCACATATATATTTCGGAATCTTTAACGTTCCTATTCAAGAACATATTTATTTGCAATCGAAACACACACAAAGAGCTCAACTTCCGAAGAAAAAACAATTCCTCCTCCCTATATTTACTGCCCCTAATTTCTTTCATTGGTTATTTTGACAGGTTTTTGGCTTTGTTGGTGCGAAATGACCCCGTTTTCAATTAAATTTCCAACATTTCTTTTCCCCTCCTCCACAAAACGCTTCGTTACCAATCCCCAAAATCTTTTTCAAGGGTGTGGTTTTTACTATTTGAATCATTTTCAATTTAGGAAATCAGATGTTGGGGTGTATTGATCTGCTCTCTAATTTTTTTTCCTTCTTCGTCGATTGTTGTGCAACACGAGTTTTTTTTTACTTCATTTTTCAACTTTTGTGGCTTTTTCGCTTGCCGAAGATCGACTCCGATGTATGATGCGAGTCCTCGAGGTGGGAAATTTTGAAAGAGGGCGATCTCACTGCCATTTCTAAAAGTCTGGATGGTAAAATAAGCACCGAAAAATAAGGGCTCTGTCGCGTAAAATAGGGGCAGGAATAGGAGGAGGGAGCAGGGCCAATGTATTCTGCTCCTGTGGTCCCCCGGATAAAAATACCACTACAGACAAAATACCCAACTAGGTGGCTGAAAAAAGATGCCCATAAAATTATGGATGTCGAATCTATATCTAAACTATATCAGAAATACAGCAACCCAATAAGAGCAACAAAAAATCAATAATTATGATAAAATATACATATATTGTGCCCATAAAAAATTATGGTTGTCCCATCTAAAACACGATAGTTTCTCGATTTATCTCTATATTTATCGTATTTCTTTTTAAACGTGCCAATCGTGTTAAAATCCACAGCCCCCGGAGGTAAGCTAATCCATTTATTCACAACCCTATTAGAGAAAAGCTCCCTGCATCACCACAACCTAGAATTGGCCCTTACTAAACGATACTGGTGCTCTCTTGTCGAAGCAGTTGATTGACGATGAACACTTCAATCATATCCCCCCTTCCTGCGTTCTTCCAATGTAATCATTTTCAAAACAATCAAGTCTTTCTTCATAACTTAAGCCCCGTGTGAGATCAAGAGCACGGGTGGCTCTTTTCTAAACAAAGCTTAGGGAAAGTGGAAGGAAAATGGTGAGGATGTTTTTTTCGTATTTCTCAATGTTATCGCTAAATTTAGTCAAAGGTTTTGTCAACGTTTTGAATTTTAGGAGATTGTAACCGATCTTTCAAGTTTAACGACTGATGTTATGCTGATGACCTATCAGCGGGTAAAAATTAATGATTTAAAATTTTTTTACTGTAAAGGTTTTCAAAGAAAAATCGTCGTAAATGTTGTCCGAAAGAGGAGTGATCTACTGGCGAATCGCGATCAATGGGTTCCCGATCGCTGATAAAGTATTTGACCACTTTCCCATAGGGCCAAAATTTTTATGGTCCTCTTTTTCATCTCGTATTCACATTAACTACTCCACCAAATTGCTAAAGAGACACTTTTCCGCAGGGTCAATTTTCACAGGCGAAGGGGGGGGGGAAGGATTCTCATTGTAAACCGTATATATGTTGTTTCTCCTCAGAACATTCTCTGATTGCAATTCTTCTCTAGACGAAAGTTGGCAAAATAAACAATTTATCGAACAATTAGTATGTAATTATACATCTCGTTACATGAATGATTTTTTTTTTTTCAGTGAAACTTATCTGTAAGGCTGATTCCCAATAAGGCTAATTTTTCCTGATCTGGAAAATTTCACCTGTACTCTCTCATTGGATGGTTCTCAACCTGGAATCTTTGTCCTGCCCCACCTTGTAGTTCTGAGATCTTCTAATGGGCCCCCGATAAAACTTAGAATGGAACCCTTTCCCTTGACAGGTGGTTAAAGTAGTCACAGAGCTGTGGGGAAAAAAATCAAATGCGAAGAAATAAAGCTTTCAAGCCAAATATAAGAAAAAGATGTGACTATTTTCCGAGCCCAGCGTAATTTCCAATAGAAACTGAACTATATTATCGCATGGCCCATTGGGCCTACATGAGATCTGGTACACTGATATATTACTTCCAGCTAAGTATGAGGACCCGAGAACATCACTCTGCATATAAGCCCAGTTTATGTTGAGACGGCTCTCTTCGTAGAACCCCCATTACAAGAAAGATCATTGTGTGATGTCCCGAGTCCGGAGATCCACCTTATTTGCAAGAGCTCTAGCCCAGGGGTCCGAAAATCAATCTTATTCATAAAACGTTTGTTCACTGTAAATTTACTCAAAAACTCATAAGTATGAAAGGTCTCTCTTCTGGATGAGGGTGTAAATAAGGCAGGGGCCACGTGAAGATAATGTGGTCCGTAGGGGCGGGGCATAGGCGAAAAAGGGTAAAGAGTCACTGCATCACTGCATTAGTTCACCTTTTATTCAAGGGTCACGTCACAAAAACGCTGGTTTTCTGAGAAACACTACGGTTACCCTCTGAGATGTTTTACTGCAGTTATTCTTGATCGTTCAAGTTTATCTTAATTTTTTCCTCGGCACAGTAGAAATCTCTAAGCCCCTTGTGAAATACCATACCTATTTTAATGAAGTAGGCTTTCATTCAGAGTTCCATCAGGTGCATAGTGGGGGAGGAAGGGTGTAAAGAAAGGTGTCATCACTAAAATAAGAGGCTTTGAAGGAGGCGAGATGTCTCGTCAATGCCAGTGAGGAGGTTAAATATTGTAGTTCGGTTGTTACCATTGCATCAGCTCTCACTCTCTCCTCCCCATCGAAAATTGATGTCATGATGTTACTTGTTTTTCGTGTTAACGACAATTTTTATATATCTTGGTGTCTAATCAAACCACTACGCGAATGCTTTTGTAGTTTGTTTTTTTCCTTGAGCAGTCGAGTCGCAAAATAATCTTTCTCAAGCTGAATAGTTTCTTCTCTGGGATCCATTTTTCCCCGATATAAAATCATAAAATAACTATTTCTACCAAGATAAATAAACGAGGAAATAAATTTTTCCGCAAGTTAAAAGGGATGTCGTATTAAAGGCCACGCTGTATTATTACAGCTTTCGAATTGTTTGCATTTCTATATATTATATTGTTAGCCTCGCCTTAATTTAAATAGCGTATATTTATTTTTTCCTTCGCATTTCCATCTTTTTCTGTCGACCGTATTTAGGAATCAGGTTATTCTCGTTACCAACGACTCATTTGGATCTCGGTTCGTACGCCCTTCAAAAAAAAAAAAAAAACCCCGGGAGATATACAGAGAACCACTCTTTTAAACAAGTTGTCAAATAAGAAGAGCGCAAAGCTCGGTTTCAATAGATTCAAATGTAGACCGGAACACATCTCTCTATATCTCTCGTGTTATCTATAGTAAAATGTAGGCTTTTAAAATAGTGAAAAGGTTTTTTTTTTTTCACTTTATTTCATTGTTTGTCTTTTTTTAAAGTTCTTTTCGGTCTTCACAGGCTTTTGTAGTTCACGGAAGCGGAACTGGGCACTTTTTTTTTCATCTGGTGATGATTCTGAACTATAATTTACGGTATTAAATTCGAATTTGCGCTACGGGGAAAGAAATGAATAATTTTTTTAAAAGTTTTATTGTATTCTCTGTGGAAAATTGATTGATATAAGAACACGAAATCTATCATTATAAATAATCTAAAGTAATTATCCTTTCTTTAGCATCGTTACTAACCTTATTCCCTTACTATAACATTATTTTCTTGGTCGATTAATAGATCCATGCACGTATTTTAGATATTGATTGGCCGTAAAACAGATGAGAAAATTTTTCTGATTGACGTCAGTGTAGGTGATGGCCTTCGATGTTTTTTTCTGATTATAAAATAATTGGCATTGGCCTAAGAGTTTAGTCTGAAAGGGTTAAAGTCGAGACATTATTGCAACCTAAACAATTATTAGAAGAGTATTGGTACCTTAAAGCAGAGATTGAGAAAGCCCAGGCTCTTGGTCGCCATAGGGACGTAAAAAATTTACCTTTGTGCCTAAAATGTTTCATGCTGCTAGCATAGAAAGGGGATGCACAAATTTAGGAAATTTTTGTCGGGGAGAATTTTTTTTTTTTTTGCTGAATAAATGAAGTTTGGCTGATGACGAAGTTGTTGTTTTTCAGTTGTCAAGCCCTGACCTTAAGTACTGTTGGAAATTTATTTTTACCTTAATCATTGCTGTACGGTATTATTATTATTATTGAAATTCATCGATACTATATAGATACTATATATATCGATATTAAACCCGTTAATCCCCTTTTTTAGTGAATTTTTTGCTGTGTTAAGAGGGAAAAATTAACAAATACCCCATGGAATTTCGAGGGTTCAATATCAGTGAATCGATGGACAAAATTAAACAGGCTTCACATCTTTTTTGTGAGAAACATTTTGAACGTAGAATTCTTGTGGGAAACAGCGTAAAACACAAAATCATTATCATTTTTCTTTCTCTTAATTTATTCTTTTGGAGGTCTTGGTATGGATAAAAGCGTTTGGGAGTTTTTTCACGAACGTCCCATGCATCGGAATCATGATTCCCTTTGATTACTTTTAAAAATATATATCAAGGTCATATATATTGCTTCATATATATATAAACAGATAAGTAGGTTAATTGGGCCATTTTTCTCATTTTGACCGAGATTTTTTTTTTCTTTCACACTCCCGTTTATTATAAAGGAGAAAAATAAAAATAGAGAAATTCGGCATTTTTCTTCTTTTATTTACTTGTAAAAGAAAATGATCGATCGTGGGGAAGAGAAAGAGAATCTCTCTCTCCTAAGCCGATGATAATACGATTCTGATATTCTATAGTAAACTTCAATTTCTGAAAATTGAAAGTGTTAAGATAACTTTTTTTTTTTTGTATGTGCGTTGAAAATTACTTTGAGAGCTTTTATAGTTCTATTGTGAGATCTTTTTCCTACGTATGTGTGTTTTCTTTATTATTATTTTTTTTTCCTTTTATTTCTTGTTCGCTCAACGGAACAACGTTGTGTGTTGTTTCACGGTTTTGCAGTTTCCGAAACCTTGACCCAAATCTTATCTCCTGCGGATACGACCACGTACTTAATTTTCTTTCTTTTCAACCAAGAAATACAACATATTAATGTATTTATTTATTTTTTCACAATACTATTTTTTTTTTCACTTTCCCTCGTTGCGTGTAATGAGCGAGTCAATAATAAATTAAGTGATAAGTGTGTGTGTGTGAAATTAGTATACGTCGGGGTAAGAGTATGAAGATAGCCCCCCCACCCCCAATCTATCTTTAGACCGGCACAATATGATATCGCCGTTTATTTCTGTTCATTACGTTTAGTACAACTTGTACTATTTCTAATCTTTCTCTCTCTATGTGTAAATATTTTCCAAAGTTTTTTTTTGGTCAGAATGTACAGTAACACTTAATCTCTCCACGAATCAAGGGAAAGAAGATTCCCTTCGTGAAGGGATACGAATCCTTTGAATAGACTCTGTCTAAAAATTCGCCTGGGTCAACATATATATAGAAATATTATAAATGATTTCCATCAATAATTTTGTTGTGATATATCTCGGCATGCAAAATTGTAAAAAAAATTAGGTGCCAGAAATTTCATTGGAGCGAAGTATTTCCCCCTCCTTCCTGCAAAAAAGGTCCAAAATAGTTCTTTAATTTGTCCAGGACTTGGACACTCTTTTCTATGTAATATAGACGTGCTGATATAATTTCTAAAAATATTGTGAGGTCTTTCTCTAGGGCTGGACAAATCCCAGATGCCAGGTCGAAATGGCGTCTATAAAATTGATATTCTCCTAAAATTTTCTTTGTGTAGTTACTGAATTGCAGGCTGAGAGCAAAAAAATGTTTGTAATTTATAGCAGCCAACATGAAAGAGGGCCATCACATGGCCTTGAAAAAAGTCGAAAGAAGCAATTTTTTGGACTTTTTTCTTCCGGTAAAAAAATTTTTCTGGCTGTAATTTTTTTTTTTTTTGCGAATTGTCCAGCCTTGCCTGAGACTCCAATTCAGTTATCATACATGGGAAAAAAATTGTGTGCCAATGCCCTTGGCGACAGGGCGCGTAGGATTAGTTAATTCCTGGTATGTCTATACCAGAGGTTTTCAACCCTTTTCCACTCGCGAGCACTGCTTGTACCCATCTTCAAAAGAAGAGCACCCCTGAGGGCAACTCACCGGCATACGATTGCATAATTTCAGCCCTTGAATGCAATTTGTACAAGGTGTTTATAAATACAACGCCACAACAGGCAAAATGCCCAACGAGGTGGCTGAGAAAATTGTGAAGTTGATCAATTGCTGGTGAGCACGAAATCGGACGTGAGCCTCGAGCACTCTGGGTGCTTCAGAGAGCACCGTGGTGCTCGCGAGCAACGGGTTGAAGATGCCTGGTCTACACTCTACACAGCAGTGAAAAGTAACCAGTTAAATTTTTATTGGCGTAAAATGGATCAAACGTGTATATATATAACCAATTATCTGTGGAATACAGTAAAAAAAAAACAAAAATTAAGTCTGTTTTTCTTCCTGTTTAATTTTGTGCATTTTATTAATGAGAAGATCAAAAACTCGTTTTGCACAATTTAATCAGAAATATTGCATATTCATTTGTCCAAACTGTTCGAAACAGGTAAAGGATTTACACTAAATAGTTTTTATAAGTTATAAAAAACCACGCATTCATTAGTATGTTTATAAATTCTATATTCCTCACATTTAGTCTTTATTTTGCTTATCGTTCAATTTTCACTTCTATAAAAAGTAAGTCATAGCCTTTCCGCCTCTTTCACTATTGCATTCGTATTTTCTTTCCATAGTTTGACATCAAGTTACATGATCTATGGATAGATTTCCAATACTTTGCTTACCTGCCATGAAAGAAACTGCATCCTACAGATAACCACTTCTGAGCTGTACAGTTTGAAGTCATGGCATGAATTTATTTCTATTTTTGAAAAAAATGAAACTATCTCCTCTCCAGAAAGTGTTCCTTTATGGGGAGAAACTGGATAAAAGTGGTCTTTTAATGGAGGGGAAACATTAAATTAGGGGTTCCCAAATTACCTTTGGGGGGATTGCGATCCACACTCGGTGGGGATCGTACAAATCCACGTACACAATCCGATTACGAATGTACCAGGGGCATCTTAACGATTTCTGTGACGTTTGCTGTCCCCAAGGACACAGACATTTTTGAGGACCTTTTGAGTGATGATTTAGTAATTTTTTTGAGGAAAAGTCGGCATCCAGAAAGTAGTAACATTGCATTATTTCAGAATGCACAGAAATACTGAAAAATATCTGTACAAAACTATGATCAACGATAAATAAAAATTAATGCAAATTCGGAATTGATGAGCATTTTAAATTAATGAAATAAATTTAAAAATTTATTTAAAAAAATAAACTTCAATAATTTGGGGACTCTGTTTGGTTCGATTTTTGTTTGAGAACCAAACACTTTGTTCCTTAGGAATATTCAATAACTGTTGAAATAGGCCCAAGGTTTCGCAAAGTTGTCGATGGTGGATTGCGGCTTAAAAAAAAAGTTAACCCCATGATTTAATCTTTAGGAGAAAATTCTGGCCGTGAAAGAGTGGCTCTAAAAGATAACTGACCCTTCTAAGAGAAAAATTCACGGTATATATTTTTGTCACGGTATATATTTTTGTCACGGTATATATTTAGAGTCGCTCATAAAGTAGAATTAGACGCTATAAAATCTGCATATAATGGTTTTTTTTTAAGTTTTTCTCAGTCTCACACAAACACACACACATTTTTATAATTTTCCTTTTGCATCATAAAATGGTGTATAAGAGATTAAAATAAATATAAGTAATGTAATTGATCTAAAACCCTGTTTATATATATAAAATATTTTAATCAATTTTCATTCAAAAAACATTTCTTCATTTGGAGAACGTTATCAATTAATTCACCTTCCACTGCTCATTTTCATCCGATTTCGATTAGCATTCGTGGCATACCACAATGACGTTAATTTTATGTTATAGGACTAGGTTCTCTGAAATCGCTCTCAAACAACCACTTCGTCATGCCTATAAATTGGGAGATTTTAATCACAAACTTCTATCGCTTCCCTCGAAATATTATTGCCAGAAGTACGATGATATTGAAAAAGAAAAGAAATTAGATCCGGCATGTCTATCACCTACCAATAGTCTGGCAACATCTAAAGAAATTAAGTCCAGATTTTCCTGGCACCGGCATTTAGTAGGTTGGGTTACTCTTATTTTGCTGTTCAATTTGTGTCAAAGTAGTGATTAACATTCGTTAGAGAGTCTTGCTTTGCGGTACTTTCCAGTTGAGAGACATTATAAGAGTGCTGGAATTTCTGGAAGAGGTCCAAGAAAAATCGGTATCTGATCTGAGAAATCGGTATGAAATTCCCGAGGAATATGAAGTTGCTAGAAGCCATTGTCACATTGGCGTATACTTCGCTTTGCTTACGAGGATACTCGATGTTATCGTTGCCTAGGATTTTTGCCGCCCCCACAACTTTAAAATTCAATTATTTTAAAACGGTGTTCTTTGTTCCCACCTAAAAGTTTCGCCTGGGGCAGTTGCCCCCCACCCTGCCCCCCTCTAGTTACGGGCTTGATCGTTGCTGTTGTGTTTCGGTCTATAAATCAATCGGTCAATTGATGAGATGATTTCTTCGGATGATTTTTCTTGATTTGTAGTTCTCAAAACTTTTTTTCGATCATTTATGGTTTTGGTAAGATCATGTGACGCTACAATATGATAAGCTGCACTTTCGTATAGGCTATCAATTAATTCTAATTTTATCGACTCTTGATTTTTAGTTTGGAATCGTACGAAAATCCGTTGGAATTTTTCAAAAAAAGGAACTATTTACTGACAAATTCTGTTAATATTGTAAACTCCAGGGCTTGACAAATTGAAAAATTATTTAGGCGTCAGCCAAAGTTCTAGCTAAGTATGGTTTTTGCTGAAGAAAAAACAGTTCTAGTTATTTTTCCTACTTTCTGGCACATTGAGACCTCCATCCCTCGTTGACGAACGTACTATAATGAAACCTGAAAACAAATTGTGTTATCCTTAGACTCCAATTCCGCAATAATCAATTTTCAGAATGTTTAATAATTAATTTTTTTCCAAATAGCGTTTAGAAAATTTTAGGCACCAATTCTGATTTCCTAGTCGCCACTTTTCTATGATTAACAAACCCCACAGGTGTCAGGTTGAGATTTGTCAGCCAGTGGTATACTCACACACTTCATTAAATTGGCTTAAAAAAATTGATTGTTACAGTTTTAATAATTAGCCATACGTTGTTCCTAGCAGTTTTTGATATGAAAATAGATAATAAAAGTAGTTTTTTCTCCAATGGGAACCTCATAATACAACAGGGTTCCCAGCGAACTGAAAAATCAGGGAAAGTCAGTAAAATCGAAAATGGTCAGTGAAAATATAAGAAATTTGGCAAAAGTTAGGGAAAAATTAGTGAAGGGAAAAAACAAACACAAAATTGAAAAGTTAAGATTTTGAATTATATTTTTTTCTTCAAGAGTTTTGATCAGGGAAAGTTGAGGAAATTTTTAAGCTTTTTTAGTCAGGGAAATTGATCAAGCAGATTTTGCTGGGAACTCTGTACAAGCCTCAGAAGATTCTAACAAGGTGCTCTCGTCTTTACCTAAAAAAAGAGTCTCGACACTAGGGATTCTGTTCATAAAAGTTCTCCAGCCCACGAACACTATTTATTATGATAATTTCTATCGTATGGATTTTTATTGTTTGTAAATTTTTCGTCAGCTACTGGCAATCAAAAAGGAAAAGTCAATAAAACTCTTCTAAATTGTCCACCAAATTGTCACTTTACAGCAAGGATTCTTGACTTTTTTTCTCGCGACCCAAAATCAATGTGATTTTAACTTCGCGGCCCATTGGTCTACTTGGTTTTTAAGATCAGTGAAACCAGTAGCGCAATAAGTGCAATTTTTATAACAGGACACTTTTTTTTTAAGTCAACGGGACTCTATCTATTTTGCTATACATTAACGGATACTACTTGTTAGCGGACAAAATTTTCTGTCCTATGGGTGTCCGTTGTCGGGAGGTTCTACTGTATACAGCAGAGGTGTTCAACCTTTTTCCAATTGCGAGCACTGACTGCACTTATCAAAAGAAGAGCACTTTTACTGCAAGTTTGCATACGAATGCGTGAAATGAGGATGATTTCAATCCTCGAGTACAATTTGTACAAGGTATTTAATTGGAACGTTGATCAAGTGCTCGCGAGCACGAAATAGGACGTGAGCATAGAATACTTTAGGTACTTCTGGGAGCTCTGTGGGGTGCTCGCGAGTAACGGGTCGAAGATGCCTGGTATACAGAATAGTGCCCAAACTTTTTGTTCCATCGCCTCCTTCTTTAGAAATTTTTTCTCTCGTCGCCCCCAAACTCAAGCGAACCCATAGGATATTATGTTGTACTAGTGGCTTCTATCGTACCCCCCCTCACACCATTTCATCACTCACTTTGGGAAACACTGGACTTTACAGTAAAGACAGTATGGTCGGCTCGCTCATACCCTCTTTCAGACACTGCACGCACAAACGTGGTGGTTGATTTTTCTCACTGTAGAATTTTTTGTTTTGGCCTCAGGGAGTTAAGTTCTGGCTTAAAGGTTTGAGTTAGAAATATGGTGGTAAATATGAACTTTTGGGTGGGGGGGGGGGGCTCCATCAGAGGGAAACACTCAAAGTTGACCTTGATGTTTTTCAAGGAGAAATTTCTCCGGGTCGAGTGCAATGTTAAAATTTAGCAATTCTGGGAAAAAAATTCCATGTTAATATCAATACAGTCAAACCTCCCTAACCCTATATCTCGAAGGCAAAAGCCACTATGATAGTGAAAAAAAACGAACGGAATTCCTTTTTTGTCTTCCGCGTAATTCTGGCTTTTTCCCGGAGATAAAAGAAACTGATAAGAAATGATTCTACGTATTACAGTCCATTTTGTGTTGATGGAACCTTGTCAATCATGAGCAGTAACTATGATTGACAGGGGGTGATGCCATGTGGATGGTTTGTTCAGCATGAAAAACAGTCAGCCAACAGATAATTCAAAATTGCTTCAAGAAAGTTGCGGTTTGGAACCAGTCATCTAAGCGATGAAGGATCAGATCTGGTGGTTCACTCGAATTTCAACGATTCTCAGAACAATGCTGAAAATGAAATTTCAGAACACTGGGGCATTACCAAAAATAACTTGAAGCTAGAAATTTCATTTTCCGATTCTATGGAAATGGACAGTCCACTTACAAATTTAGGTACCTTAACTGATATCAAAACTAATTAATTTTTGGCCGACTCGGGTGATGAAAATACAGAAGATGATCCAAACATGCTGTAAAAACGCTGCGTCATTTTTTGGAGCGAAAGGAAAAGATAGGGCTCGAAATATATATTTGCACCTCTTGCAGGTGCGTCGGAAGTGTTTCGAAACTGTGGGTGCTCGTCTTTAGTTTTATATCGGAAATTTTAATTTCTGAATCAATTCTGGGGGTGTGAATCTCAGGTGTGTTCTGAATCAATTTGTCCGAAAGGGATACTCGTGCGTGGTGTGCAAATACACTGAGCATCCCGAGTTAAAAGTATTCAAACGTTGGATCACATGTTAAATTTTTTTAGCAGTAGGTCAGAGGTCAAGTTATAGCTCTAACCAAGAGGCTTTTTTTTTTTTTGCTCACGGGAGGTTAATTGTTTTTTTTTCCTTTTCCATCTTCATCTCGTGCGTGGTTTTCGCCCACTTGTTCCATATCCCGTGCTCTCGAAGTTCATGCACGTTAAAAACTCTGTAAATGCGCGCGTACGTCCGTCTGTCCAACATTCGAGAAAAAAAAATAACAGTATGCGTGTGGTTGTGCGTATTTCGAAACATCTTTTTTAGGATTTTTTTTTTTGAAACAGCTATAGTAGTAGCAATGGCAGAAAATAAGCGGCGTAGAGGTAGAGGAGCCTCTTTTCCGCTATTGGGTAGCGCCTGCCAGTGTTTATGGGTCAGTGGGCTTAAGCTGACATAGACCCACTAGTAAAGTAGAGAGAGATAGTGTGTGTGTGAGTGTGTGGAGTTTTTTAGTAGGTCAGCGAGAAAGTTGCTAATCGCGCGAACGCGAACTCACGTGTCGCGCTCGGGAGAGTGTTTTTTTCCACCGCCTCGAACGCTCTTTTTACTTTCACTGCTGCCTTTCCTCGTCGCTGAGGGCTGTATTTAGTGAATTTTTTGGGAAGTCCCGTTGTGTGTGTGTGTGTGTGTGTGGTGTGTTTATGGATATTTTTTTTTCTTATTGAACACTGAAGACAAGTGGATTTGTTCGTACCTACTGTGTTATTTATTTAATTTAATTTTTTTTTTTGGTTCCGCGTTTCAATACCTCGTGTGGATTTTGTGCGTGTGTAAAAAAAGAAAGTGCGCGTTAATCGATTCGTCACTGTCTACTATCAAATACTGGGATTATATCGTGTGTACTGCGGTCGAGAAAACAACTAATCAGACAGGGATGATCTGTGCGGTTTAAATTCGATTGCCGTGTGTATCGATTCGGTTGCCAGTTAATTCGACACTTTGTCTTGTCCGCCTTTCGACATTTTTCGAACACGAGAGTGTCTGCGTCGACGACGACCCCCTTAAAGCGGACAGACATGTATAGCATTCAACCGTCTTGATCTTGCCCTTTTGTGTGTCCATCCCAAGTGAATTTTTTTTTTTTGGCGGGTGTCCACCGGGGGGCACAGTGCAAATTACCCATTTGTTGACTTCGGTTTGAAAAAAACAAAATCAAACTTCGACCGAGTATTTTTGTTATACTTTTTACGCAGTGCTTTAACACCAATATCATGATGTCAAATCACCATCACTTAATGGATAATACGTCTTTTTTGGTAGCTCCCCCGGGGATGTTACCGTCGACTGGCCCACTCGTGCCACTGCCAGGTCCAGCTGGTCCAGTTATAGAATACCACGATCCTCCGGACACCAAGGAGGGCATCGAGGAGTTGTGTCCCGTGTGCGGCGACAAAGTGTCGGGCTATCACTACGGTCTTCTCACGTGTGAGAGCTGTAAAGGCTTTTTCAAGCGCACTGTCCAAAACAAAAAGGTTTACAACTGCGTGGCAGATGGCAGCTGCCACATCGACAAGAGCCAGCGGAAGAGGTGTCCCTACTGCAGGTTCCAGAAGTGCCTGGACGTCGGAATGAAACTCGAAGGTGAGTTCACACCAAAATTATTCTAACTCTTTTTTTCGTCCAATTATTGAATTGCTTCATTATCTATATATTGCTTTTCAATTCACCAGTCACACATCGAACACTCTTAGAAAACATCACTAAATTAGATGCACAACATTTTGTGAAGTGGAATAGAGAGATTTGTAGTGTGCGTGTGTGCAACGTGAAACGGAACAAAACTTCAATGTTCCATTTTACGTCAGCAGTCAGCAAAGTCATGCCCAAGAGGAAGATATACAAATCTTCTACAGTGGATTCCGCTTACGTTTTTCAAAAAACTTTTGTGGAAAAACGTTGTAAATGGGAAATCTAGATGAATATTATTATGAGTTAGCGTACCATATAAATGAGCCGCACTAAGCGGGAAAACGTTCTGAATGGAAACGTTATAAGCGGGATTCACTGTATATAAGTTTCCTTTGAATATTCAGATTATTAGTATGAAAATGTAAAATCATGTGTATAGTATATCACTGTTTTATTGTCATCTCACTCTTCAATAATAATAAATGAAAGTTACATGTTAACCTGATCCAAATGATGTTTTTCTAATCTGATGATTGCCAGGAATTTTAGGACGGGAAAAGCCCGTTCTATACTTATGTACCAAATTAGTTTTATCTGTAGAAATTATTTCAATATATATATATAGCCCCCAATTTGATATTCAGTCATATTTTTTTTAGTCCAATGTCTCCTATGTGTATGAATTTAATGCGTGTCTTTTCTCTCGGAGCATATTTTTGCAACCATCGTCATTGTCCAGTTATTGAGGGAAACGTTAAATTCATCAATTAATTCAATTTAGGATTTCCGTGAAAGCGAGCTTTTAATTAAATTACACCTACGGAAAAATATGAGATTGTCGATTTATCGCCAAATCTTTCCACGTATTTATTTTGTTTGTTATATCAGGGAAGAAATTTCTTCATAGATATATACCATGAACGATAAACGTTGAATCCCTTGGAAGATTATTGGAAGCCATTCGGATTAATTCGATTATACCGTGTTATTTTCTTTTTCCGTCTCCCCTCCTTCCGAGAATCTTCTGCCTGATATTTCTCAAGACGTTATTGGCCTAATATTTCATATCTCGTCATTCTAATCATTATAAATAAATGGATGTCCTTGTCATCGTTATTATTGTTTTTTTCTTCCCCCCCGGAGCTATAAATGTTTGCCTTCTAAGAAAAAGAAATCCTTCGTGGTATTTTCTCTATTCTATGGTAAAATGTTAGAGAAGATTCTGATATAATTTCCACTAACCACAAAAAAAAACCTGATATAGTTATATTTTTTTTACTTTCTCCCTAGAACGCTGTTAACCTTCCCCCATATTAATAAAAACAATTTGTTCCAATTAAATGTTTATTCACTTTGTAGATAAGTGATTCCGCCGCTCAGCTAAATGAAAATCCATAAATCTTTGTCGTTAAGGATATATCACGTCCTCCCCTTTAACGGTAATTCAGTCCTTAGCTGAGGAGGTGAAAGGAATTCTACTTGCTTTGCGTCCTTAGTTTACCATAAGCTCTGAAAGGATGAATACGTGGTATACTATCTTCCAGGGTTGACAAATCCAGGTCGCCATGGCGACTGGAAAATCTGTATCGGTCTCTATAATTTTCTGATTTCATAATTATGCTTACAATGTAGGGAGGGGTGTTCGCAGGATCGACTTTCAAGAGGAAGCACAAGAGGTTTAGGGAGAGCGCAAAAAAAAATTTTCAGAAAAATTTTTAGTTACCAACCCTTCAAAAAGCATTCAAATCAGTGGAAATTGGTTAATATAGCATTTAAAAGTATTTTCTTTCGATATTTCAATTTTTTTCACCTAAATATTTTTTTTTATTTTTGGTCGGTTTGAGAGGGGCCATGGTTCCCTTAACACCCTGGTGCGTATGCCTCTGAATGTGGGAGAGGGGTCATTGTGTCCATGAAAAGTCGAAAAAAATTACTATTTAGGAGTTTTTCTGGAGAAAAGCCATGCTTTTTTGGCTCCTGGAACCTATTTTTTTAGATTTGTCAAACTCTATACCATCTGTGAGTATAGCTCTCTTTCCAGCTCCCTAAATGAAAATCCATTCTTATTTATGATTTGTATAAAAAAACAATTAACAATTGTAATTTCATGAATATTCGATGCTTTTTTTCCGAAAGTGGTCTACAGGCCTCCTGATGGTTCGCAAGAGGTCAGTAAGGGATCCGCGTGATAGGTTTCAGAACATAGTCGCTCGTTATATTTTCACTAATTTTCGCTGTAGCATAACCCGGGTGGTTATTTCTCTGTGTTTGACCACGATCCCTTGGTTAGGTGCCAATTAAAAAAGCATTGCTATAGGATAGGACTTATCATAAGAAAGATTAACGCTCAGGGAGTTTTATTAGTTGATGTGCCCTAATTTATGGCTTGACAAATTTATAAAAAAAACATATTGGCGCCAGAGAAATCTAGGAGCCAAGCATAGAAATGTCTCAAATGTTTTTTCAAGTTTCCGAGAATTGATGGCCCCATTTTAATGTTTTAAGACACATTATTATGAAATTAGAAAATTTTGTATTATTCTTAGGCTTGTTTAACTATCAAATATAGAAAAATGTTTGGTGCCACAATACCGATTTTATAGTCGACCTGGCTGGCGCCTGGGATTTGTCCTCCTGCTCTAATTCTGTAATGCACTAATATAACGTGTGTGCCATCATCAAAATCAGTGACTAAAAATTTAATTACTGCATGAAAATGGATTTTGGAAATGTGTTTAATATACGAACTTGATCCATTCGACTGAGGCGTGGAAAATTTTCAGGAGAAACGGAGATCACTGTGATCCAGGACATACTAATCTATTTCTCTGTCGAGGGGAAAAAGGGGCAGCAATTTATGTACACAATGCATAAGCCCATACATTCGCGTTTGCACTGAGGAAGGAACAGTTCTTAGCGTCCCATATCACTTTCATTTTTCAATGCCCCCCTTTTTTTTATTAGAAACCTCAGGTTTCTAGGTCATCGGTTTTTTTTTTTTCTCCTATCTTAACCTGGTTGGTGATGGTGTGTATGTTCCCACTGAACCAAGCAGGTTCCATTCAATCTGCGACCTCCCTTCCTCCTCATCTTTTTCGAAGTCAAGGTGTGCCACAAAAGGTAATAATGAATGATAAAAAAAACCTTTGTAAAATTAATGTTCAAAATTCTTAAGTCTTTAAACAAGGGAAGCATGTCAACTATTCCATTATACGAAATTCTAATCATTTGTCGTTGCTCAAACTTCACTTTATGACCCTTAAAATGAAGTTTATGAAACTTATTTCGTAACTTTCACTGCCAGTCATATAATTAGGTTAACCAGAATTTGTCTGGTCAGTATATACTTGATGCAAGTATTCTTGTTTTATACTAAAACCTGTATTGACTTTCAAAGTTTTTAGACAGAATCCATGAATTTTTCAATAAACCGATTATATGGTAAAGAAAGCCATTGATTTAAGACATTCCAAGTGCTCATTCTTCAATCGAACTATGGGCTGAACACCCCCTTCCCCCACATTTCTATTTATTTCATTGGATAGCCCCCAAGCTTCAAAATCGGACCTGACATAATTACCCCGAGACCGTGACCCATTTACCCAGTTTCTCACTTTAACATGTTTTCTTCGTTGCATATTCATGTAAACATGCATCACTTTCATTTTCTTGGGAATAATTCTTCATCAACACTTTTCCCCTTTCTTTATATTAATTAAAATATCTTGAGAAAGAGAAACAGGAATAATGTTGGTATTTCACCATTGCGTGTTGCGTTAGTCTCTCTCTCCAGTAGGCTTTTCTCTCTTATCTTTCCCATACAAATTTCGAGATCTTCCTACTAACTACCCTTTTTTCCGAAAATTATTCCCGAAATTTTAAATTTTTTGATTGAAAACCTCGTGTGGAAAATCAATGTTCAAAAATTCTCCTGTTGGAAAATCAAAATTAGCTTCCTTAGTTCTGCTAAATTTGAGGTATTTCTCACAGTATCAGGATTATTTGTTTTGGAAGAATCCGAGCATGATTATTGTTTAAAACATGCCTATATATTTCTCCATTTTTTTCAAGGGTGTGATGCAATATAAGTAAATCATCTTTACAATTTTGAATAGCCTTGAAATCCCATTGTTGTAAGGCAGTTTAACTTTTACAAGAGTCAGGAGGGAGGAGGCATTTAAATGCGCATTCCCATACGAATTATAGAAAAATCGAAAACCGGATTTGTTTGAACCTGTTTCTCGTCTATTTGGGAATTAGCATGACTTCAACGCAATCATTCTAGGATTTTCATCGGATTAACGAGTCGATTCCCAACAAAATTACTTTCAGTTGAGTATAATTACTTTCACTCTCGGCATCTCGAGCATGACTGGATAGACATTTCATAGGGAGGGGGAAAACATTGTGCCATGTAATAAATATATTTTAGAAGCTGAGAAAATAATTGTGTGTGATATTAGGCTGTAGGCAATAGTTGTATATAATTTAATTAAATATAACCATATTTTGTAAGGAAACGTAACGTCATATATTTTTTAACTTCCATATAAGCGATAAAGGAAGTTGATCTTGTATAGATAAATATTTGTTAGAAAATTGACTATACATGTATGGCCTCTTGTATACGCAATATTTCTTAGAAAATTAACTCCCTGTCAAATATTGAGGCTATATACATTGCACCATAGCTTGACAAATCGAAAAAAAAAATTAGGCGCGAGCCAGATTTCTTAGGAGCCAAGTATTGTCTTCCCCCTCCATGGGAAAAACTGCCGAAGGTAAAAAAAAAATTCCGACTTTTCATGTCTTGGTCATCCCCTTTTCCTTGTTAATGAATGAATGACATAAATTCTGAAAATTTTGTGTTACCCTCATTGTTTTAAGCGTTTTAACTCTATCCAAAATTACGTTTTTAAAAAGTCGAGTGCCATTTGGATAGGTTAAAATGCTTTGTATTTTGATTACTCATTTGAAATTCGGAAAGTTATCCTTATATTTTTCGTTAGGTTTTACTTTAAATTTCAGAAACATACATATTTCTCCAGAAATCCCCTAAAAAAAATTGTTTTTTAATTAATTTTCGCGAATTCATTTTTCTTAACTGTTCCACAGGATTCGCAGTTTGTTTTATCAGTATTTTACAAAAAAACAAATCTCCCCTTTTAGTGTGTTCAAAGTTAGCTTGCCTATATATATTGGTCGTATATGTATTTTAAATGCTGAAAATGTTGCTGCGCCGAAAACAACCGCCCTTCTGTCGACCTAGTTTTCCGCTCAGGCTATCCTGACCCACTGACCTGGTTGGCAAGGAAAGCAGCGACAATGGCGCAAGTGAAAAAACGTGTGTGTATGTATGTGCGCGCGCGTTCGTTCGTTCGTTTCGAGTACTGGTTGAATGTTATTATGGGAAGATGGAGTGGAAGTGATATCAGCAGGTAGGTGCTGGGAGAGTGAGTGAGAGCGGAGATTCCAAAAAAAGAGACCATGGAGAGAGTAAAGTGAAAGCGAGAGGGGAAAAAAAAGTAATAATAATGATAAAAAAAAAGAAGTAAAAATGAGAATGTTGGACTAGGTCATTGAAAGCTGTTGATTTGTGTCTCTCTCTTCCCCTCTATCTCTTAGCACGGCGAAAAAGAAGAAAAAAAAAAACCCTTTTTGGTCGACTTTTTTTTTTCAAGGAAATCTCATCAGTTTTAGCAAGTTAAGAAATAATACCTGTTCCTTTCATAAATATTTCAAGACGGAATGGAAAAGAAAAAAATTATTGCGAATTGAAGGGGAAATTACATTAAAATCTAGAAGGGAGTTTTAATTTTTTTTGAAGTTTGCGCTTGAGAGATTGCTAAATGATTTTTACTCAGTAATTATTTGTGGGTGGTCTGAACTGTGTTTTTTTATGGGTTAATTAGAATTCGGTTTTTTTTGTGTGTGTGTGTGGGGGGGGGGGGTGTTGAAACTCTTTCCTCCACCCGTTAGAAATAATTAGACTTCTCTTTCTAAAATTATTTTGTATTTGTGTTAGGGCAGTGTTTCCCCCAAGGTGGGCAACAAGCAATGGTCCATGGAGGTGATAGAATGGTAGAAGCTGTGAGTTTAGTATAGGATCCTATGGGTTGGCTTGAGCTGGGACGATGAGAACAAAAATATTTTGAGATGGAACGAAATATTTGGGAGACTATGGTATAAAACAGTGTTTATCAACGTGTGCGTCGCGGCGAGCTGGAGATAGTGATTTGGGTGGTTTGGAATGGTTCTTTTATGAGTGAAAATATCTGCTATATAAACTATTCTGGGGAGGCGCAGATGAACCATGAAGTGGGTATGAGTGCCGCTTGTGACAAAAGTTTGAGAACTGGTTTAGGGAAACGTTTTTTTTTTGGGGGGGGGGGGGCAAATGGTACATTTGATAGACTTTCGGAGGAAAAAACTTTATAAATTTCATCTTAATCTCTCGGTTAATGAAATTATAGAGAAGCCTAATTATGTGCTTTATGGAGAGGGAGAACTTCAGTGTATACCGGTATATTCCAATTTCGAAACATCTGGAACTCATACAACAGTCACAGCTAGGCTCGGGAATTTGGCAGCTTCGTACAATATCTGTGTTGTGAGTTTTTTCAATGAGCATATGATCAGTTTTGTTAGTAATTTAAATACGGTAATTATAAATTGATAGACTTTTAAGCTATATATACGACTTGATTCATTTTTGACTGTGCTTGTGCAACACTTTGTTAAAAAAAAATGCTAGTAATTTTAATTTATTTAACAATTATTTTTGAAAATTAAAAGGTCTAATGAGGGAAGAGTGTCTAAGTTTTTTTGCAACGAAATTTGATTTTTTTTATCACCTTTCAAAAATGTAACTTTCAGATTGAATTTTGATTTTACCCTCGTTCTTCGTAGGAATTTTTTTCCTCTTGAATACAAAGAGAAATAATTTTTTTTCTTATTTTTTTGTCACTTATTTTAATTGGATGAAGTTAATTTTGTTTATAAAAAGTTACATTATGTATAACTGTTTCAACTCTTTTGCTTAACGGGAAAAAACATTGAAAGAGAAACATACTAAGGTTAACGTCCAATTTTTTGAAACTTCTCAAATATTTTATTCAAGTGACCATTAATCCTACATCAAAATTGTTGGCAATTTGGTCATGAACTAGAATGGGCCAAGTAGTTTTAAGGCGGAAATGAAATTCGTAGTCAATGTATTTTGATGATATTTTTGTTTTTTCGTGAGCTTTGCGTTTGCGAAAATGAATGTCCTGCCGGGACAAAAACTTTTCATTTCAAATTTTTTCCACGGATCGCTTGAAACTTCATTGAACTCAAATTCATGTACGTAATTTATGGGGGTTTAAGAATTTTTTTCAGCTAAAAATATTTTCGGACTTAAGTAACGTGGTTCATCTCATTAATCGTCGAAATAAGATTTTTCTCCCCGTCCTTGTATCGCATCTCAAAAATTTCCAAAATCTCGACTTTGGTACACCTAACTGCTATAAAATCTGTAAACACTTTTTTTTCTCGATAATTTTTGAAAGTTATGATAAGCTCGTTCTTTATTTTTAGTTAACGTCTTTTAATGTGTACAAGGAACCTCCCTGATTTTTTTTTTTTGGCTTAAAATTAGAAAAAAATGTTTATCAAAGATATTTTTTTAATCTCTCAAAAAAATATATTTTTATTCATCAAAGAAACCATTGAATTATTCATCACTCTCATCTGATACACATCACAATCAGCTACATCAACAAACTCATTATCATTATCCGCAAAGCAGAATGTTTTGCATTATTCTGCAACGAGTCCTCAGCTGACTGGAAATATTCTGTGGTGAAAGTCCCCATAATGGTGATTTCTACACTTTTTTAAAATCTTACCCGATATTGTTCTGCGACAGTTTTCGGCATATTCTGCGTTGGGGGGGATCATCTCAGAGTTATCTCATCAGAGTCACACTCATTTAAATTGCAAGGAATTGAGTAATTTGTCAAAAAATAACCCTTTGCTGTAGATTTTTATTTTTTTTTAACCTTGATACCGACTTGAAGAATTGTGTGTGTGTGTTCTGAGTTAGAAAAATGGTGAATATGAACTTACGGAGCTTCCATCAGAGGGTATAACTCAAAGTTAAACTTTGTGGTTTCAAGACGGTGTCCAGGAGAAAATGTTTCCAGGGAAAGTGCGGTGTATATTAATTTATCCGAGGATGACGTCACTCTCCGCCATCCATACAATAGAATATATAGTTGAATTTTCTCTCTTTCCTAAAATATCTTTGCATCAACCAGCTGTGAAAATTGTATATTGACTTACATAAAATTCTGAAAAAAATATGTGTGAATGTATAAATAAATATCCTCTACATCATCTTGACTGAAAAAAGTTTGAATTTTGGTGATTTATTTCTTTGCTTATGAACCTCCAAAATTGTACAAAAAATTCGAAAAAAAATAATTTGCTAAAATTTTTTTCTAATTATTATTCTTTTTTTTTTTTTTGTGTCAAAAATGCAAGAACATCTTGATAGTTCCCAAAAATAAATTCTCTGGTCTGAGAGGGATAAAATATACTATTCATGTATAAGAAACCCGCCTATTTTGGAATCCAATTTTTGGCAAAAAAAAAGTTTCTTTTACCGTTTAAAATACCCTGTATTTTTGAGGAATTGGTGAACCATAGTTATGAAATTAGTTAAAGAAATGACACATTCTGAATGGAATTTTCCTATTATTTTCAAAATCTATATGTCAAATTTACGTCGTAATTAATTATAGGCCAGGTAGTGACAAATCCCAAGCGCCAGATCGCCAGAAAATCGGTATTGGCGCCTAAAATTTTCTAACCGTGACGGCTAAACCGGAGCCTAAGAATGACGCAAAATTTTCTGACCTCATAATTATGCATCTTCTAACATAGAAGGGGGCGGGTCATTATGTCCATGAAAAGTCAGTCGAGGGAAAAAAAGATTTAAAAGGTTTTTTTTTTATTAAGAAAACCATATTTGGATCCAAAGAAATTTGGCTGGCGCCTACAGTTTTTTTCGATTTGTCAAGCCGTGTTATAAATCTATATAAAAGAAATGCATTTATCATTTTTGAAGTTTTCATTATTTTCATTTTTCTTTCTAAAAAAATATTAACAACCAAAGAACCGGGTCTACATGAAACATTTGTTCTATTTTTAATTGTAACGTCCTTATATTATTTTAATTTTATTAATGTCAAGACTGGAATTATTTGGATAACGTTCAAACTGTGTAATTATGAGAGTTATTATTATTCCCCGTATCCCCTTCTATTTTAACAGCTAACACTCAGTATCAATCATCTCCGGTTCACAAAGTGTGACGATATTATCCTTCTTTTATGACCCATAATAACTCATTTTGTTTTGGTTTGGAAAATACCCTCCCGGGTGATCACTGGAAATCTGTGAGAGAAATGTTTTGCCGAGATGAAATTTTTTTTTTTCTTCTCTATTCTTCAATTTAATGCGTGTCCGTTCATTCATGCTTTCGAATCGCACGCTCACGTTTTCTGGTAGGTTATTATTATTCATTTAGCTTCTTAGCGTTCTTTATTGCTGTTATTACATGCTCTGTGACGTATACGGAGAGAAGAATTTATTTATGTGTGTGTTTGCTTTGATTCCAGGGAGCAATTTGTATCGGAAAAATCACAAACACAAGTTTAAAAAAAAGTGTTTTCTAATTTTTTTTTCTCTTTTTTCTAACGACGCGCCTAGTTTCCGCGCGTTTTCACACGCACACTTTCTAACACTTTTGCCAGTCATGAGAAATTTCTGGGTTGGCCTCATTTCTTTTGCACATACATATATGGGTCAAGGTCGTCTTTGATTTTTTTCTTTTCTTGCCGATGCCTTGAATGTTCCTCCGCCACATCCAATCGTTCCAAAAGAGAAGAAAGATAAATGAGATTATGTGCTTAAAAAGGCATTATATACGGAGGGGGGGGGGGGTTTGTTTTCTTTCGCTCCTTCAGTCAACTTTGGACTTCCAGGCATCTTGATAGCCAGTCGCTTTTTATTCGTTTAGTTACATGAATGCTTTTGATTGCAGTCAGTCATTAGTATTACCTATGTCTACATTCAGTTCTATTTTTAATGTTCTTCATACAGGCGTAAAGTTACAGTATTTGAAAATTTTAAATCTGCGCAATTGTGCTACTGGATTAATTCGTGAAATAATTTTTTCTGAGGTGTTACGCGTGTTTACATAATGCAGTTGATCCCGCTTAATCAGATATCAACGATTCCAGCACACAATATTCGATTAAGCGGGGAACAATTCAATTGCCATTTTACAACGTTAATATAGTTTGTATATTGAAAACTGATGAAGGATCGATATTAATAACACATCTCGAATAAATCAGACATGAAGAATGGAAATTATATTTAATTGCAATGATCACGATACCTAAGATTTTTACTTTTTATTAGGAAAGTTAAAGCCCTCTATTGACTCAAGAGGGAATAAAGATAAAATAATTAAATGTATGTATTGAAGGTAACGTGATTACTAGAGGTCAGTTACCTCTCAAATGTATTTATCTTAACTTACTAACATATTTTCTATCAGTTCCGAATGATTCATTCGATAAAAACGTGTGTAATGGTTAATGTGCATCGATAGTTGACGTGTGAAGCAGGACGACTCGATTAAGCGGTAACTTCAGCATTGTCTCTGAGAAATTTTATCCGTTTTCCGATTAAGCGGTATCGACTATATACGGTATCTTCATCAATGTTCAGTGTTACATTGAGAACCTACTTTCTACAACAGGCATCTTCAACCCGTTGCTCGCGAGCACCATAGTGCTCCCTGAAGCCCCCAGAGTGCTCGATGCCAGTGTGCAACTTCGTGCGCTCGCAAGCACTTGATCAACATTGCAATTAAATGAGGATTGAAATCCTGATTTTATGCATTCGTATATGCCAAAATTGCCGTGAGGGTGCTCTTCTTTTGATGATGGGTACAGGCAGTGCTTGCGACTAGAAAAAGGTTGAACACCTCTGCTTTACGCAGTTTGAGAATTTTCTTCGGATGTCAGCGTAATTTGTATGGATTTGTATACGTTGAAATGAATGAATTTACTGTCCAACTTCCCAACGCAAATACTTAATTTCTTTAATTTTATCAAATTTTTCAAAACTTTCACAATGTAATCCCGGCCTTATTGTTTTTTCCTTCAAGTTTTGTGAAACTTTATCAAACCTTATCAGACTTTTATAGTGCACTGACCGGTCTTAGAGAATGGATTAAAAGCAATTCAAACCATTTAGGGCGGTATTCACCGACATGGTTTAAGCTATAGTCACAATTTTTTGATAAGAGATCGACACGGATTGGTTAAATTCAAGGTTTTAACCCATGTCGGTGAATACGGCCCTTATAATAGTAGTTCCCAACCCTTTTCATGACCCACCAAAGCATGTCTGAAATCCTTCCTGGTGTCCCCCGTCAAGACAGTAGTTAGAACTTTTTGGGGGGGGGGGAGTTCTATGGCAATTTTTTTTAATGTAAAAACATTTTTGCTCTGCATCCTTAAATTTTGCAACCCGGAGGCTTTGCTACCCCCCCCCCCTTTTTCGTAATTCTTGTTATTCAAAAAAGTAAAGTCCTATTCACTTTGAGGGAACCAAGAAAGTTATTTTCTTAGTTAAAAGCAACGGTTCTTGAAAAGGGTTCCGTGAGCTTGGATGAGATAATAATTAACTTATTATTTTTACATTGCTACATACAGAATATTATATTGTGAAGGGATCCATGGCTTACATGGCTCTTACTGGCACAGAGGGTCCATGGTCTTCATCTTACTGTCACACAATTGTCCGCGGAACACAAAACATTAAGAACTCCTGGTGAAATCCCTTCTAAAGAAAACACTGGGAGAAAAATGAAAGAAAGAATTCATCAAGAAATTTTTTAAAAAGTAAGAATTTGAACTGATATTAAAAAATTATAAGGTTCTGAAAGGTTCCAAGTCTTAAAAAAAAAATCATTCTCAAATTGCCCCCTTGTGGAAATCCCCGATTTAGACAGTGCTGAATAAGATAACTTTTTCCACAAGATTTGCGCTCGGGACAGAATAGCTCCGTAAAGAAGACCTTGCAGACTATAATTCATTTAGACAGGCTAACGCAGAATACCTAACCTAATTCAAAAGTTAACGCGGAACGAGGCTAAGCCCTCTTTCAACGTAAGGTAAATCAACTTACCAGTAGTGCTTCATCCACCAACGTCAACATCACAATGAAAACATTATGTAAGCCCCAGTAACCGGAAAATTAGGAAATAAGCTGTTAATCGTACACCCTGCATTTTATAGGACTCTGATTTGAATATTTCCAGCAATTTGCTTTCATTCAGTGCCTTCTATCGGAAAAAATTTGAACTAAATTGTTTTGTGTGCCAAAAAAAAAACCACCTTTTTGAGAATAACTTTTTGCACAACTACATTCAAATATACCAGTTCCTCCAATTTTTATGAATTTTTAAACTGCTTACGAATTGATGGGGCACCCTGTGTTGCTCTTTTGATAAAAAATCAACCCTTTTAGTAATTTCCGTCAGTGAAATCAGTGTTCAAATGGCAAAATGTAACAAGTCACTTTTTCAAAATTTCACGAGGGCAAATTTGTGAACAATATTTTGTAAAAATGTGATACTGTGGCTTTTTGACTAATTGCAATTTGCCTCCGTTGGTTCCTCATAAACCGAAAGAGATGGACGAAATTTCGTCACCTTCCAAAATTTCGACGAGCGAGACACCAGAATGCGAACAACTCAATTTTTTGGGAAAAGTGACTGACATTTTACCATAGAAATATCGACCCTATTCTGAATACATTGTGGGAATTTTCTCTTTTAAGAATCGTCAAGTTTTGAATCAAATAAAAAAAAATCGTGATTATTAAATTCTTATTCGTAGATACCAAAATACGATGCCAATTCAAACGATAAAATTCTCTGTTCAGTTTTTGAAATTTTAGGCCTACAGATCAGTAACCGACCGTGTGTTTTATTGCAATTGAAAATTCCTCGAGACGAAGTCCGTTGAAGCCGTTCAATAGGTTTGAATTCCCACAGCATCAGCTCGTCAACAAATCCCCGATTTGATTGATGACCTTTCTCTCTCTCTTTCGAAAAGAAGGTTCACATATCTATTGACTCATTACCGAAGGGAGGGGGGGGGGGGACAGTGAAACTAGCATATCATTAACGTGACCTGTTGATCTCGAGTACTAACTGCTGCGTTCAAAGACAATAAAAAGAGAAACTGGTTTTCTTTCTCTCGAGTTTCAGGTAGGTTGTGATGTCACAACTCAGTCGCCGATAACGTCAAGCAGTAGTAGTAATGAAAAATTAAACTCATTGGGTAGTGAGTCAGTGGCATCCAGCAACGGAGCCCGATCCCATCACTATTTTTCATCAATTAAAACCTTGCAAAACGGGGATATATATTTTACGGTAAATGTGATAAATCCGGTTGGTGTGCATAATAACGGTTACTATGCGTAATTGCCGATCATTTTAGTAAGTTTAAAGAATTTCCCAAAATTTATCACTTTTACCTGCGATTATGCGTAATAAACGGACGTCGATGGTAAACATGATATACCGTACTGAATTCATCACATTTGGAGGTTATTTATAATTTGTATTGGTAAATTTGTCCCATTGTCGTGAGAAGATTTATATTTGGGTGACCGTACTCGTGAGTATAGAATATAACCGGATATAATCAACTCTAATTTAACGAAATTTTCCAAACGCCCCCGAAATAACTCTCATTTGAAGCATTTTGAAATCTGAGTCCGATATGACTCATTTAACACATTTTACGATCGCTTCCCGCTATAACGAACTCACGTTTAACAAATTCTTCGATTTATCCATTTTTCCGGATTTTCACAAGCTTTTGTGCGTATACAAATAGACCACAATGTAACAAACTCGTACTTAATGAATTCTACTGTCGGACCCCAATATGATTAACTCCTATTCGACAGTCGAACCTCGATGTAACGAACACTCCTATGAGACAAATTTTACGATTGTACCCCGATGAACTCTCACTCAACAACCTTAACTATAACTAACGACGCTTGGGTATTATGTATAATCACTGATAAAAGAGTAATTATTTTACATTTATCAAATTTATCGACGACACTTATGTGCAGTAGTATGCATAATCATTGGTAAAAGTGGGGAATTTATCCCACTTACCGAGGCGATTGGCGATTATACATAATAGCCTGTTATTATGCAGAAAAAATTGGTTCTTCACATTTACCGTAACATACATATTTATTTCATTTTGCTTTACTTAAATCAAGTTTACCGAAGTGTAAAGTTTCTACAAAAATTCCCAATGCCGCACAAATGTCTTTATAAATCTTTCCATTCGACATTTTTTTTAAAAATATATGTCTTACAAAATAATATTTTCCTTAACAATAATGACAAACGTGCGGAAACACACGTTACTGGTCACCAAATTTGTGTTTTCAATACTGTGAAACCTCATTCCTTGACAGTAAATAAAGTGAATGAAAATATATATTTCGACAAGAAAAAACAAGGAGTTGAAAAAAAAAATGTATTTATTTACTGCTAACGTGCGTAATAGCCCGTGAAATCCTCGTGTTGAAATTGGCAACATGCCAAATAAATTTTGAAACCTACTTTTGAAAAACGGATTGAAGTTTGGCGTTTCCTTTCACTCCCCAAAGTGATAAAATGTTTTGGCAACTGAATATGCCCAGAGTTTCATTGTAGAACGTTCTCAGTGTTGAAACTGCTGTGCTTTTTTTTATCGTTGAGGGAAATGCTGAACCTTTTACTGTTCTGAAAAATCTTAATTCAGAAATTTTTAACTGTTTCAGAAACAATTGTTGAAATTTCGTTACTGTTCAGCAACAATTGTTGAAATTTCGTACTTTCTTTCTTACAAACCGAGCACTATCTCCATCGGAAATTCACTACCGAATGAGTTTTGCCCCAAGTGTGCACATGCACTTAACAGCCTGAGTGCGGTCCACTGTTATAGCTTGAAATGTTACTGCTCCCAAACACACTCGCACTGTTTGAAACATTTTTAAACTTTCATATTGTTGAAAAACAACCAAAGCAGTAGCAGTAACGACTACCAATTGTCGAGTAGTTACGATGTAGCTTGGAAGAGCTCATCGTAAATTACGGTACCAGGAAATGTTATAGTTTTACATAAAATAAAATTGATTTTCTGTCTGTATACCAGTCTTCGGTACAAATCTGTAATCTTCTCCCGATCTCCTAAATTTTGTATATATATTGAAATGCACCCCGACATGAACAATAGGTTACTTAGTTACCTATCGTGCGTCAAAGCTTGACAACGGAGCACGTGTAACAATTGCGGCAACAATGGTTTCGATATTTTAGATTGGTTTCGTGATTCCAGAACAGCACGTTTTTCCACGGGTTGTCCCTTTTCTGCTCCAAGATTAAAGAAATCCTAGGCAGTAACGCTTATTTCTATTGTCTTAAGAAAAACCTAATATTGTGTTCTTTCTATGTTTCCAACAACTTCCTCTGTGTTTTGTGAGAAGTGAATGATATTTAGTGATATCACTTCATTTTTTACCCTCCTTGGTTTTTGGAACCCAGGCTGTAAAAGATCCCGGGTCCTTAACGGGTAGAGATATACCGCGAGATTCTCGTGAAACTCAAAATTTTTCGCGTCTGTTTTTCGTAATATCGGATATTTGACATCACTGCATATTTACCCAATCATTCGAGATGTTTGCCCGATCAGAGCTTTTCCTGCTTGGAAGCATCCAAAGTAGCAAAATCGCAGTAATTTTTTTCTTCTTTTACAGTACCATTGATTCATCTTCAAGAAATTTCCTTATTTCTTTTCTGTTATTTTTCTCATTTCGTTGTATGCGACGTCATCTTCCTTCCAGAGTTCTATTAAAGTTTACAGTATAGCATGCAAGATTTTCTCACATAATCATTGTTTGGAAGCAACCGTTGGGCCGTGGCTGGTATCATTAGTTTTGTTTGTTTCAATAAAAATTTCTCATTTCGGATAGTATATGTATTGCGCCATATTTTATGCCGTTAAATCATTTGATCTCCGTTCTTTTTATGAACCTAATGTCATTTAGCATTCATAAAAAGTAGAACCGTCCAATAAAGGGCATTCATGAGACCACACATTTTTGTTCTATAACCCTTTCAGACCCTATAACTATGAGGATTTTGCTTTAACTTACTGTAGAATTTTTTTTCGTTTTACTTTGGGGGCTTTCATTAGAGGGCAGCGCTTGAAGTTTAACTTTCAAGAGGTTTTAAGATGGCTTCCAAGCGAAAGTGGCTCCAGAGGGGAAAAGAATGATTTATTACATAAAATTTAGCTATAAAAATTCTGGAAAAAAATTTATGTAAAGATAAATACATCTTGCATCATTTTGGCTAAAAAAATGTGAATGAAAGGAATTATTTCTTCACAAAAGAAAAAGAAATAATAAGGATTTGCTGGCATTTATGTTTTTAATATATGTATATATTGAATATCAAAAATGCAAAAACACGTTGAAAATTCCAAAAAATCAATTGGTTCAAAAAATCAAGTATTGGTTGATACATATAATTGTTGTGGTTTTTTCCATCATATTCGAGAAATCGGTAATATTATTCATTGACGTAACTTGAGGTTCTTGGTACAAATTTACCAGAGTTCGGGGCGCCATTATAAAGAAAACATTCGTTTTCCATCATCTTTATTTTATTCAATTTTATTGAATTGAATATCTTGAATCTTTATTTTCTGGAATTTAAATCAACAATTGACCAGAGCGAACAATCTTCCGGTTTTTAAATATTTTCTCTCCTGCATGGAGCGGAGGATGAGAGAGAAAACACAGGTTTATAGATATACGTCACACTGTCTGAAAGAGTTAAATAAAGGTATCCCCTTATTCAGAGGTGCCTGAAATATGTACTACGTGGAAAATCTTTTCATACATAATGTTTCTTTGAATAATATAGAGAAAATTTTTACACGAAATACAATACTTACTATACTTCTTATTAGCCAAGTTGATGACTTTGCTATCGTCAGAATTTAGGAAAAAGAATCAGGTTTATTGTGTACTTCGAATATTTTGAGAGTTATATTGCATAGTCTAAAATATAATCCAGTTTTATATATTTTACTAGCTATAATACCCGGGCGTTGCCCGGGTTTTCTTCAATGAGGCTTTTTTGGATCACGCGATATCTCCCTCTTTCTTTGAGGGACATGCAAACCGTGTCCAAGTTCACAAATATATCGACTTCCTACGCGACTCATGAAAGAAACAAATCTAGATTTTTAAAGAAACGTAAAAATAAATATATATATTTTTTTCTTTTTTTAAAGGGTGCTAGGTATTTCGACCCCCCCCCCCTTTTTTGAACTTCAAGTTATCCATCTCTGCCTGTTTCTGCTACAAAAATGCTTAATTAAAGCTGTGGAATATTTTCGATGTACTTTTTACGGGGCCCATAATTAATTTTAAAGCAACCTAAGCTATATGAATTTATGCAGTTCAATATTAAAAGACAATACGGAGACATTAATTTTCACTCTTGAGAAGATACAAATAAACAGTTGAAATCAATGTTATTGCATGGATATCCAATTCGAAAGTATGTCCGGCTAATTGCTTCATATTTAATCTCCTGGGCTTCGTATATCTCTAAGCGAACTCAATATTTCAAAAATCGAGTATTTAATACAATTTTTAAAATTATTGATGCGACAGAAAACCCCCCACCAAATTTCCGCATTTCTACATTAAAATCGGAAATTTTAACACTGATTTCTATGAGGGACCATCCTCTGCCTTACCCTCAAAGTGATGCTGATGATGGTGTCTATTCAAAAAGCTCTCATTACTGGGAGAATTGAATAAAGTGGCAAACCATTATAAAGGCATAAATATTATACATATACTGACATCGTTGAAGAAATGACAAACCATTGTAAAGGCATATACACGTCTTAAACGCATTGCTAGGGAACCACGGTAACCAAAGTAAACGTTCGGAAAGTGATTGTTGAGGCCCAAAAACCATTGTTGCCCTATGATTTTTTGCCCATTTGGGGCATTTGCCCTGCTCTGACGAAATTTTAAAGTAGCCTATCGTTCAAGTCGGGTCCCATTTAGTATATATATGCAAAATTTGGTGACGATCGATCTGAAATTGTAGATTTGTATAGAGAACATACACACACACACAATCAATTTTATATATATAGATTAAACTGGCTTTGAACTTGCATTCAATCTTACCTTTTAGTTCAAAAAAATCTTTAGTTTTTCAACTTGGTATTCTTGTCATTGTTGAATATTTTACTTCTCTTCACATTTTTTAATGTAGTTTTTCTCAAACATTTTGTTCCACCCCCCCCATCTTATTCACAATTTTTTTTTTATCGCCCCTCGAATTCAAACCAACCTATAAGGTCCTATATTATAACTAAAGCCCGGATTATATTGCATATTTTGGCCTTTTTTTAGCATTAATGCATATACATGCATAAAATCAAAGAGTTTTCAGAATAAGTATATATTTTTGAAAATTTATTTAGGCTCAATCATTTCTATAATTTTTCTAATAAGTATTGCTCATAATATTTTCATAACATCGGGGGGTTTTTGCATTTGAAATTTATCGAATGAATAGAGATGTTTGCAGTACGCATATTCTAAGTATGAAACGCTTTATTGTAATGTTGTTTCTAGAGATATGTCAAAAGTGTTCAGTTGTTTTTAGAAACAGTGTCGGTATTCTTTTGCCACTGGTATTTCATTACTGAGCAGCTGCAACAAAGTATAAATTAAAATGCCTAAATAGAAAGTATGTAGAAGTTATTTGCATATGCAGTATATACATATGGGGGATATTGTTTTTTTAAATGAAATATGTACTAAGTAGAAGATATGCATTTTAAAAAAATCTCCCTTTTACGTGGGGATTTTTTAATACTTATTTTCTCATTTTTAGTACATATTTTGAAATTATTTACTTTTCAGGATGTTTTAGTGCATAACTTATTTTGGGTGTTTTTGTGCATTTATATTTAGGCATTTTCCAGTGCATATTTTTGCATTTTCCAGTGCATATTTTTGCATTTTCCAGTGCATATTTTGGCATTTTTAAGTGCATATTTGCAGAGCATATTTTGGCATTTTTAAGTGCATATTTGCAGAGCATATTTTGCCATTTTTAAGTGCATATTTGCAGAGCATATTTTGCCATTTTTAAGTGCATATTTGCAGAGCATATTTTGCCATATGTTTAGTGCATATAATTCGGGCTCTAATTATAACTATAAGCTTCCACCGCCTCTTTGGACCATTCCATCGCCCTCAAAAAGGTGATATTGCCCACTAGTTTAATGCAGCGAGTTGTGCCTTAACACGAACTCTCACAGGGTTCCCCGTGACCTAGAAAGTGAGGGGAAATGAAAAATAATCAGGAAAAATGGAAAATATTTGGCAGAAGTCAGGGAAAAATTCGGTGAAGGAGAAAAACTGTGTGTGTGAAACATGACAAAAAAAATTTTCAAGATTAAGATTTTTTTAAGTGCTTTCTTCAGAAAGCAGAAATTACAAACTTCAGAAGTTTTTGTCAGGAAAATATGATCTAGCAGATTTTGCTCGAAACCTGGTTTTAATAAAAGCCTTTCATCCTATATTTTAACCTTTTGACTACTGTGAAGTACCACCTTTTTTTAACCCCTGTAACATTTCGCATATGCGTTGTTGGGTGTTGGTATTTTGAGAAGAATGTAGTCTAACTATACGATTGCAGATGACAGCACAAGTATGAGATAACTATTTTTTAAATATGTTAACTAATAAAATTCATATGACATGATGTCACTCTCCACTTGTCATATATATATATATATATAGCCATCTGGTGGCTTGTCCATGAGCTATTAGCTGATCGTGGCAGACTGTCCATTGCACGCTCCCGTTCGGCATATGTACGCTCCAATGAAGGAAAATCTCTATCTTCTCTGTAGCTTAAAAGTGGTGAGAGCACTCGTCCGGCAAACGAGAGACCCGGGTTCGACTCCCGGTAGAGACGAGTTTTTTTCCCTTCCTTATAAAATCAACATCTCAAAAAATAAATATCTTCACAACATCCAGTTATCTTGTAATAAAATTCAGTTAGATGTTTCGCTCCTGTAAGGATGTTTACTGCATTACACTTTTGTGTGATGCAACAAAACATTGCACCCCACAAAGTGTTTCCTAATAAATGTATAAAACATATGGTGGCTTTCTTTGTGGTAAAATATAAGTATATATTCATGCAACTGTATTATTCAACACATTTTTTAATTGGTATGTTTTATTTTTATTGTGAGTGTATAGTTGAGGGGTTAAACAGGGTTGAGCTGCTTTTTTTTGCTTTGCTTTTTCTTGAAAAAAACTCGTAATGGGAATATTTTTTGCTCTTGCTAAACAAAATAAAATTTACACGAACTGAATTTCGGATGTTTCCACTGTCTGAACTGTTCTTCCACTGTTGACATCGATTACTCATAGCTTGTTGATTTCATCTTTATCATTCAGTAAATTGCTCATTCATTGATATTTGTTTGTGTCCTATTTTCACCTGACTGCCACTAAGTTCCGCACCCTTCTGATTTTTGAACATTTATTTGCTTCTTTCAACGATTGTTTTTCTTTTCGTCTTTAAATTATGAAATCATTAGGGGGAGCAACAGATGGTGTAACAATATTTTATCTTTAGGATAAATTTACATGAATTTGTTACTATTTATTTATTTTTTGGTTTTGGAGTTAGCAGTGTTTTCCAGCAGATCACCTATATAATCTGGTCCCAAAAATAAATATAATACCTTGAATTTTATTTTACCATCCAAAATTTATGGATATCTGCCGTGATAGTCACAAATTGGTACAGAAACATAAAGTAGAGGCTCCTTCCCCCCCCCCCCCCCATGAAGTTGAATAACGCTCACCCTACCAGTAGATAAAGTAAATTATATATACACAATAAAGATTACAGTAAGACCGCTTGATGTATTCACACCGGGACATTGCAGTAAGCTACGTGAGCGAATTTAAAACCTTTTACTTGCCAAATTAAGGTTTTTCTCCTACGATAGTGTGAATCACAAAGAAGGTATTTATTTTACATTTTTTTATGGGTGGTTTTTGAGCCTCTATT
Source organism: Pholcus phalangioides (assembly GCF_987345545.1). Taxonomy (NCBI): domain Eukaryota; kingdom Metazoa; phylum Arthropoda; class Arachnida; order Araneae; family Pholcidae; genus Pholcus; species Pholcus phalangioides. The sequence continues at coordinate 30,552,806 of NW_028301597.1, forward strand.
CGGTCTCTTCAAACAGGGCTGCTACTAGATGATTGGTCAGTCGGGGCAAGCAGGCAGTTTGGCGCCCATTTGTAGTGTTGAAGGAAAGATTTTAAAGGGATAAATTTTCGTGCTGCTTGTGGTCCATCGCAATAGACCCGCTTACTCTCCCCTAGTTGCGGCCCTCTATAAGCAGTACAATTTGAGATAGATTTTTAAAATAATTTATCAAGCTTTCTATATACGTGTCATCCACTGTGAAAAAAATCATCAGCTCGAGGGATATCTCTCATTAATACTGGAATTATCTCTTTCATTGATTTTGGAATTGTCTCATCGATGCTGAAATTATTTCTTTCGTTTATTGTTTTAAACTCCTGTTTATGGCATTCGAAAATAACGGATATTGCGCTGATATTCAACGAGTCACGGGATTTTCCGACGAATGATGATAACAGCATTATGTGTATAGTAGTTGATACGTATTAACAGTTGACGTGTGAAGCGTAATATTCGATTAAGCCGGGGAAAATCGAAATTATCGTATTATGCGGGGAACTTTAACATTGTCTCTATAGGAGAAATTTTGGTGCTGGAGCATTTTATCCGTTTAAGCGTGGAGTGTCCGTTATCCGATTAAGCGGAGCCGACTGTATCTCTCTATTGCTTCTCATTTTATTTTAAAATAAATTCTAATTTTTTTTTGTCTGTCTGCGTTACTCGAGTTTTAAAACGATGTCTTCAACGTTGTGTGCCCTTACGCCTTGGACGGGAAACTAATTTAATTTATTAAACCATAAAAAATGTTTTTTTTTAAATTAAGAAATCTATGAATAGGGAAAAAAGGTTTCATAGAGAAAAAAAAAATCTACTTTTCTGTGGTTCTTTGCAATGTGGATTAGATTCGTTCTTGAATGTTGAAATCTTGCTCTAAATCAGACAGGGTTTTTCTTTCGTTGACAGCTGTTGTGTGTGGGGGTTAAGCGTGACCTCTTTGCAACGTCTTTCCGAAACCTCTACAAGCATTAATCACGTGTTCCTCATATCATTCGGGTTTTGTTCTAGGGATCATTCTCTAGCAATGTGCAATATTGATCCGGTTTAAACAAAAGAGTAGGGAAAGAATCTAAAGAGATTAGCGATGTTGAAAAAAGTTATTAATAACTAGAGGAAATTAATCATCTCGGAAACATTCAATGGAAGGAAACTGAAAACAGAAATCCATACGCAATGTGTGATCAATTCTAAAAACGGTATATTCAGCTCCAGGGCCGGTCTTAGACCTAGTTGCGCCCGATGCAAAAACAGTAGTCAGCCGCCCCCCCCCCCAGGTGCGGATCCAGAGTGATGTGTCGGAGGAGGCAATTTTTGCTAGTCATTACTGTCCCGTAAAATACGGGACATATTCATTCTACCATATTATCAGACTCGGTTTGTGGTGATCGTCCCCATCGCCCCCCCCCCCCACTTGGTTGGATATTAAGGGACGAAGAAGTCGGAAAAGCTTTCTTCCTAAAATGGGGTTACCACCATTTAACTTGTAAACAAGCATAAAAACCTAACTTGTTTGATTTAAAAACATTAAAAAACGTCACACATTTATGCAGGGTACTCATCACATAGGATCTGCACTGCTCAAAACAATTAGGGGAAGCAGATGGTTTTAACAAAATTACGCAAAGATGTATACCGATAAGTAACATAAAATGAATCATCCATAATTTAAAGCCTAGCAGGAAACGGAAGAAGAAAACTTCATATGCAAATCAAAGTTCATGACGTCAAAAACCAGAAAAAGGAGATAAGGGCAGAAATCGGGATGTCGCAGAAACGTCTGTTTTACTGCCGTAACTGTGAAATTCGATTGCGCAGTATTTTTTTTTGAGACAAGGTGACTTGAGGATGTCTCAACAACGTGATTTACCGGAATCCATGGCATGGCGTGTTATAGGCAGACTGGAATCCGGGCAAACACAACGTAGTGTCGCGGACGCTGTTGGAGTCGCCAGAAGTGTTGTTGCAAGGCTGTGGAATCGATTCCAAGAAACAGGAAATGTTAGACGTCGACCAGGGCAAGGTCGGCCACGCGCCACTACAGCAACTGATGACCGGTATGTACGGTTAACAGAACAGAGAATGCTACGCAGCTGCAAAGACGGTTGCTCTTGGCAACAGGACGAAGGGTGTCCAGCCAAACAGTACGTAATCGGCTTGATGAGGGAGGGCTCTATGCACGTAGGCCAATGGTCTGCATTCCGTTGATCCCACGCCACCGTGCGGCCCGAAGAAGATGGGCTGCTGAACATCGAGATTGGGAGCAACATGATTGGAGCCAAGTGCTGTTTACAGACGAGTCCCGATTCAGTCTGGAGTGTGACACCCGACGTGTTCTGGTATGGAGGGACAGGGGCACTCGAAATAACCCCGCATTCGTTCGTGAAAGGTCACAATACAGACGAGCTGGTTGGATGGTATGGGGTGGAATCAGCATAGGCGGACGTACGGACCTGCATATCATTCGGAATGGCACTTTGACGGCCCGAAGGTATGCAGACGAGATACTGCGACCTCATGTCATCCCTTACGCTGGAGCCATTGGAGATTCCTTTGTTTTCCAGGATGATAATGCCCGACCGCATAGAGCTCGTTTGGTGGAGAACATGCTTGAAGCTGAAACAATACAGCGTATGGAATGGCCAGCGTGCTCTCCTGACCTGAATCCAATCGAGCATGTTTGGGACATGCTCGGACGACGCAATGCTGCGCGACCAAGGCCGCCTGTTACTGTCCGAGACTTGCAGATTGCACTTCTTGAGGAGTGGAACAGTATTCCCCAAAGTCTGATCGATAACCTCATCGCATCCATGGCAAACAGGTGTGCAGCAGTCTTAGCTGTTCGAGGAGACCACACGCCCTATTAAAACTCATGCATCATGTCTAAACAGTACTTTTTTTAATCGTTTACATGTAACCAAATTGTTGCCCTAAATTATCTTTTCATGTTTTTTCCATATTTTCAAAGAATTAAAGCTTAATTCCAAATTTTTTTGCGTCTTTTTTCTGTATTGCGCATTGATACGCGTGTACGATCCATTGTATGCCAATACGTGGCTGTCTCGCACGGTTTTCTTCACTTTTTTGCTTGCTCCCCTAATTGTTTTGAGCAGTGTATATTCTTCATACTTATTTTAATTGAATTTTATGGTAAAATAAGTATATAGTTTCACGCGTAAGGGTTAAACTGATAATGAAAGTGGTTAAATGAAAGTGATATTTCCGTATGATTTCTTTCATATTTATAAAACTCATGTGAACTTCATTTAAAATTATCCCTTTCAGACCCAGTACTAAGAAACGGAAGGGGCAGGCAGACACCAGCTGAAGCACCGGGCTCTGCAATTTTGCAGGCCCGTAACTATTCCGAAGCAACTTGGACGGTGACCCGAGCGGAATGGGGGGGGGGGGGCACTTGTAACTCCTTTTTCTGAGCATAACCATTTCAAGAAAAGTCTGCCCCCGAGAAAGCACGCTACGGACCTGGGGAAGGGGCAGGGCCATCTTAAGAGCATCGGGGCCCCCTAGCCAAGTAGTTTTTCTGAGGCCCTGCCTAGTAAATTCTAGATAATTTTAACTAGATCTCATTTTCGTGAGGGCCCCTCTACTTTTGAGGATCCCGGGCAGCGCCCGGGTGAGTCCATGCCTTAAAACGGCACTGAGAAGGGGTTATTTTTCTCTTTAGATTTTTTTTTTTAACCTCAGGGACTTCGGCTTTAATCTCAAGGGGGGGGGGGTCCATGATTGTAGAATCTGGTTTACAAAGCTGTTTAAAAAACTCAAATTGAACTCCCAACATACGTTCCTCATTAGTTTCTTGAAAGCAAAAAGATGTCCTTTCAAAGTCCCATTGTGGTCAAACCTTACCAGAGATACTGTCCAGGAGCCTCATAGGTAGCTTTACCGTTACTAACCGGGTATCTGGAACAAGATCCATGAAACTCCGAAAAGATGTTCAGTTGTGTATGTACGGTTTGTTACAATTTTCAAGTCCACACACACACATGTTGCACTTAGGGGCGGTTCGAGATAAAATCTCTACCCGAGTGGGACCGTTTTATGTCCTTGACTTTCCCTAATTGAAAAAACTTTTGTTTCAATTTTTCCTTTTTGATGCGTTCAAAGGAACAGCGATATTTTATGTCATAACATATGTCGACGAATTTTTTTCTGCCCTTTTACCTTGGATTTGGCGCTCCTCCTAGAGCGGGTAGAAATCATTTTCTAATTTTTCGCCCTTCTCATGTTTCGGCGCCCCTTCTCATTTAGCGCCCGGTGCAATTGCACCGGTCGCACTGCCCTAAGACCACCCCTGTTCAGCTCCCGAATTCGATTAACTCAGTCACGAGTTTAAAATTAAGATATTGGTCACCTTAAGATATTGGACCGTTTCCCGGAGAAAAAAAAATACACTTGGCTCCTAAAAAATTTGGCTGCCACCGAATTTTTTTATTTCTATTCGATTGTCGAAGCCCTGAATTAATATAATATTACACGCACCAACGTGTGCAAAGAAAACGAACAGAGAAGCGCTCCTTCAGTGCGGTTTCTCCGTAATATTGTATTTGGTTTTGTAAATTTAATGATCCTGAATCGTTGTTGTAACGACAAATCGGCTGTAAGTTCAATAATTGGCGGTCCCAGCTGACTGTCAAAGTTAATAATGCTAATTAATTAATCTTGCTTATAAATTTGGTGAAAACGTAACGACTTCGGATATAACGACACAATTTTTATTGATTTTGCTTCGTTTTATAGCATTTCTCCCAAGGAATTCCTAGAATTAGGGGCTCCTTGACGTCTCGTGCTTATTTATCCGCATTTGAGTGAGTGAAGTATGTACGTCTGTATTATCGATAAAGCCAATCGCTCTTCACACACTGTGTTCTGATTGTATTTTTCCTTAAAAAAGGTCTTGAAAACGTCAACCTCTGTTGTAACAACACCTCAGTTATACCGACAAAATTTCGCGGAATTTTCGATGTCATTATATGCGAGTTTGACCGTATATGAGAAATCGCACTCGATTAAATTTATAACGAAATTCCGTCATTATCAAACTTTCAAACTTCACTTCATTTGAGAATCGTGTCAAATGGGATGTAATAGTGGGAAATTCAGGGGAATCGGTTTTTCAGCCCAATCAAAAACCTTGATTGAACGAAGGAGCTACAATTCTTTGCTAAACTGTTCCAAGTTGAATGGCAGTCGTTCCAAACTCACACTTTTCCGTAATAATTTCAGAAGTAAGGGGGAAAAACTGAATTTAAAAAAAATGTAAACCCCCCCCCCACTCAAAAAATAACTAATCAAAACAACGCAAATTTTAGATTTTCATCAAAGGTGTCCTAATTCTGTCCCTTCATTACGATCCGTCCAGGGTTCAAGTTGTTATCTACACATTTAGTTTAGTCGCTTATTAGTTGTATTATATATAATATTTAGTTAATATTCATATATATATATATATATATATATATATATGAGGGGTCACAACCATGGTAGACCAAGTCATATTTATCTTTATTATATATAAAATCACCTTAAAGTGTTTGCAAAAGTAAGCACTAAAAAAAATGGTAGTTTTAACTCAACTTTGACATTATATAATTCCTTCACATCACTTGAACTGAATTAATTATCTATCAAAGACTTTAAGGTTTTGTTATCCATAATAAAGATAAATGGACTTGGTCTATGCTTGTGAACCACTCATATATAATTAGTTACATTTATATTTGTTTAATACTTATTACTTTATTATATTTATATACCGTATATACTCGTGTATATGCTGAGTTTTTTTTTGTGGAAAAATTCGTTCCTCAAGTGGGGGGGGGGGGGGGAGTCGGCTTATACTCGGGTCAGTTTTTTTCATGAGAAAATATCGGCCCCCGCAATCAGTAGTCATATTTGTAAGTGTTCGAGAAACCGGCATTATTGGTACGGGATATGTACAAACCCCCACAGAACTGATAATGCCAAAGCCGAGGCAGATAAATCGAAAACATCATTGGCTTTGATACCAGGTGGGCTAACGTCGATTGTACAGCCTTTAGATGTGAGCATCTTAAAAACTGAGGAATTTGTGAATCGAATGGATGAGTTCCGATGATAAAGAAACTACAAAAACTGGTGCCTTGAAGAAACCTGACATTGATCTAGTGTGCCAATGAGTACACGAGGCGCGAAATTCTGTTTCCACCGAAATTATCATCCGATCCTTCAAAAAGTTTCGCATCAACAATGCGATGGACGGAACTGAAGATGATATCCTCTTTGAAAGTGACAATGGCAGTGACAGTCCACATGAGGATAAAAACGAAGATGCCGCACCCCCTATGATCTGATGGATTACCATGAGCTTGGAGACTCAGAAGAAACGGGTTAAAAAGTGTGAATCATTTTCTAATGTAAATTTCCGCAAGCTATTCATTTTGCATGAAAATATAATTTTTTTTCACTAAAATGAACGGATTTTTTCGGGTCGCCTTACGCACGAGTATATACGGTAATTAATTTTTTTTCCCCCCAAGAATAAGACATAGACGTGTTAAAAATAGTATAAAAGGTCGACAAGTGATCATACGTCAATCAAAATGAATCTAAGTAGCCAGGAAAAGAAAAATATATATCAAATAATATACGTGTGATTAGTTTTCTCTGATACTCAGAGGGGACGGATTTAGGAATTTAGCTATAGCAAAAATTATGACAGCTCTTGACAAAACAACTACAGCTACACGACTATGACAACTATTCAAGGAGTGATCTATAATTATCAATCGCTAACTGATAAAAAAAAATCTTTCCCTAAGGCGTAAATATAACTGTTTAAAGTTTATTTCGCACTATAACGAGTTATAACAAAAACTGTTTTTGAAAAATTAAAGCGTAAATGAAGAGAGCAAAGCAACTTCGTCACTACAAGTAGTCAACTGAATGGTTCTGAAGAGTGTACTGGCACTTTTGCAAGATAGCAGCTCTGTATACGCAAATTAGAGACGGGACGAATTTATGTGAAGTGGGCAGATTTTTCGTGCACTTTCCCTTATACCTTTTTATTTACATCCAAGACGGCTCAGGCTAGATTGGCAATTTTAGCTTCTGTCTCCATGTTGAGGCAAAGTGTGTCGGACTTCGTTAAAAAAATACATATGACGCACAAAATATTCATACATAAACGAATTGGAAGAATCACCATCTTCGTTCTTCTTAAACCACTGTGAAGCATGTGGTATGATTGGATTGTATATTCAAAGATATATACTGAATACAACATATTTACTGTCTGAGTTGTTCGTTATAAGGAGCACTGAATGGCGTTGGTGGGCATGACTGCAAGCTAGGATTTATGTAAAAAGCATGGAATTATGTGAGCAATCAAAACGGTGTCATAAAATTGAAACCCTTCATTGCAAAATTCAAGAAATAAAATTCTGGCATACTAAATGGGAAAAGCAAGCTTAAGTTCATATTGAGCAAACAGTGTCTTTGCAAACTTTGCTTGTTGGGTTTCTATTTACGCGTATGCGCGCTATTTAAATAGGACTATTTTAGGGCGAGGTAGCCCAGGTAGATAAGATACTCGCCTAATGTACCAAAGGATGTTTAGAGGTGTCGCGAGTTCGATACCCGGTTCGTCCTTGTCAGAAAACTTTCCTGACAGGGATACAACAAAAAAACGGCGACTTGACCGCAGCAAAAAATTGCTACCGCAGGGAGTCCCCCATCGAAGGATTAGCGCACCAACCTCTCGATGAATATAAAAAAACAAGCGTGCCTTTCGGAATCGGCAATAAATTGTAGGTCCCGGTCTAATTAGCCCTCGTGTGCAGAAAATGACCGTTGTGCGACAAAAATGATCAAATAGGACTATTTTAATAGGACGGATAGTGAGTTATTATTCCGCCTATGTCGGGAAAAATCCGAAACAGAAAAACCTTATAATTTTATTTTTAAATGAAGTATTTTTCATAATTTTTGTTTTACAGGTTGCCCTATAAATCCGTAAATAGTTTAAGAATTCATAAAAATTGAGGGAATTGGTATATTTCTATGTGAGAAAGTCTAAAGGGGGGTTTTTTTTTGGTAAAAAAGACAATTTTTTTTTTCGGATAGAGGGCCAGGAATCATTTTGATTTATCACATCCCAATGTAAACCTATGTAAGCGTCAGTAACAGGAAAATTGAGAAATGAGATCTTAATCGTACACACTGCATTTCATAGAAGTCTGATTTGGATATTTACAGCGATTTGCTTTCGTGCAGCTATCCCTGTAGACAAAAATTTGAATTAAATTGTTTTTCTGTACCAAAAAAGAAAAAAAATAGTTTCGCGAGAATAACTTTTTCGGAAAACACATTTTAAAAAGACCCATGGGTCAGATACAAGTTGACACCAAAAATATTGCCTATCGAAAAAAATTTTAACTAATTTTTTCCCCCCATACGAGAAAAAAATCTCCCTTTGTGAGAAACTGCTCCTATAAGCTTGTTAGAATCTTCAGCTGGAACGCTGACGGAATCCCTAATAACCTCTATGAATTGTGTGAAACCATTGATGAGTTTGACCCGGACGTGGTTCTCATACAAGAATCGTGGCTTTCACTGGCACGCAACTTCAAAGTGCCTACATATGAATGCCATAGGCTTGACCGCCCCAACCTACCAGGAGGAGGAGGTGTCCTTATATTTATCGAGAGGAATTTTCATACTGAGACAGTTGATCTTCCTTCATCCACAACTAGTGAGGCCATCGCCATTAGGGTACATCGCCCAAATCAACAACCGATGGTAATCTGTTCCTTCTACAAGCCAACTCGAGATTAACTTTGTATCTCGAGGATAACAGCTTCATCCGAGATGAACAACATGCCTTTCGTAGCGGACATTCTTGTGTAACACAACTGGTTCGTGTTGTAGAATACATACAAAATGCTTTCATCCGCAAGGACTATGTAGTATGTTTTGATTCAGACATACAGAAAGCCTGCGATAAGGTTAAGCACTCAACACTTATAGCCATTTATGATACTTAGAAGGTTCCCTCCCACTTGATACATATGGTTCACAGTTACCTCAGGAATAGGACATTTCAGGTCCGTATCAAAAACGCCCTCTCTACTTGACGCCCACTTAAGGCATCTATTTGTCAAGGGTCAGTAATTGGCCCAATACTCTTCAATATTTTTATTAATGATTTTATTAATGAATCTTAGCTTCTTATGCTGACGACTCGAAAATCCTTACGGCATCCAGGGACCCTCAGCAATCTCTGAGGAACTTGAAACCATACATGACTACTTAGGCATGTATGGTTCTTAACCAGCGGAATAGAGCTGTTTATTCAAAATATGTATGATAGGGCATCAGAGTTAGGTTTTTGACCCCAGAAACTAACTTGGTATTAAAACTTACTGTCAATGATGTCAAATAGTTCTTGTTAACCTGATAGATATGTTAAATAACAAAACGCTTACTTTTATGTAGATTAAAGGGTTCTATATTCAGAATTATAATTACTGAGGAAAAATATCTATTTTGATACATTAAATTTTCTGATCCTCTCAAAATTTTATTCCACGAAAATTCTCACGCAGCGTCTGTTAATGCATTAATTAAACTCATTTATTTTCCCCCAAAAATTTCTTAGTTCAGCGTGTATAAATTCATATAGTTTTAAAGTGTATTTTCAACCAAAGCAGAGCTGACAGGACTTGATACCTAAAGCATTTTTTTGCATATTTGAATACAGCTTCAATTGGAAAACCATTGCATTATAAATGCTAGTAAATACAGTCAAACATCGTTAGTGCGTCACCCGGTTAACACGTCACTCCGCTTACTGGGTCACTTTTTGGAAGTCCCAATTGTCCTCAGGCAGGAATTGGTACAGCTATGGCTTACTCCGTTTAACGAGTCACTCCGCTTACTAAGTAATATTTTTGCTCTCCCAAGAGTAACTCATTAACGAGGTTTGACTGTATACCATATCATAGTGCAAAAAGAAGAATAAGTTTGACTAAGGATAAGTTACAGGAGTTTCTTAAGCATCGTACAAGCTAGCATTGTCAAATTAAATGACATTTTAGTCCTACAATTTAGTATTTTGATCTCTAGATATATTTCAATGTTATGCACAATAAGAGTATTGCTTTAAGCGTCAGTGGTTATCTAGATAATTTAATAACAGAAATCAACATTGCATATATGATGTAATAAACCTTTTTTTAAACACTTACCTATTGTAAAAAGAAAAAGAGTGCAGCATATGATTTGTATCAATGTACACATATATAAGCAGTTGAAGAAATTTTGGAAGGTCAAGAATCATCTTGAATCGGAGAATGTCAAATCATTCCATAGTTTTCCCTTCAGTGTTTATGCTTTGCTCTATTCAAATTGTATATTTTATAAGAAAAAAAAACCAAATTTTGCACAAAATATATATTTTGTGCAAAATAATTCTGTAGAGTAGAAAATTATTTTACAATCATATTTAATATTTATTCTTTGTATAACATAGTCACTTTCAACATTACATGCAATTAACGTGTGCATTTTCAATGGGAATTTTTATATTGAAAAACAATATTTGAGGTTTTTGACGTGACAGTTTAAACCGTCAAAAACTGTCAACCCTGATACAAACAGTTTCTTAACTTCTTCATTCAGCTCGTACGGAGCAGCATCGAACAGGGAAGCTTATGGGAGTCAGTAGACTCGGTACGCCCTGAGAAAATGTACCTACCTCAGTCAGTCAACTTTTTTGCAAAACGGCATTCAAATATGCAATTTTCTTCAATTTTTAAACTATTCACGAATTATGGGACACTCTGCACATACTGTAAAATTATAAAAATCCGGTTAACTAAAATCACTTTTCGTTTTACCCAGTGAAATTAATTTGTATATTTGCCACCAAATTGGAATTTCAATTGAATTGCTTCTCGCTACTTTAAGACATACTGAGCACCAGTAGAAGGCTTTCAACTCCCTGCAGTCAAACTCGTTCGTGCACTCTTACAGTGGTTTTCAACCTCTTTGAGACCGCGGCCCGGTAAATTAGAGAATTAAGATAATTAATAAACAATTTTCATTTTAATTACACGCTATTCATGTGGTTATTGACTTCAGAAACCGCGAGACATCCAGGTTCTGAATGTGATTATTTACTGACATCACATTAATTAACCCATTAAAAAAAGCCCTACTGATTATTACAGGAACCTTATTAGGCTTTAAGATTTGTTATCGTACGGACTATAGATGCCACAGCCCGTTGAGAAACTCTGCTGTAACAGTTAGTCCAATTTCGTTAAGACGAAGTCAAAGTAACACCGAAAATATTTCGCACTAACCGACAGAACAGCGGTTTGATTATGTTCATCGTAAAAAAATATATATTTACTTCTTACAAAGCGAGTTCGTCTTGAGGCCGAAACATACTACACTGACGTGACGTGATTTCTCGTCAAGTCAAAGACGTGAATTCTGATTCGTGGAAATTCCGTGACGTGGTATTCCTACGATTGCATTTCATTGTCGGTTCAGATAGGGATAGCACAAAACTAAAAATAGTCTATTCATATTGCAATAATAGATCAATCCGATTAATAAATACAAATACAACGCCACAACAGGCAAAATGCCCAACGAGGTGGCTGAGAAAAAGATGCCCATAAAAAAAATATGGATGTCATATATTTCAAAAATACAGCAACCCAATTAATGCAATTAACAAAAATTTTAAACAATATATACACGTGATAAAATATTATACAACGCCCATAAAGAATACTTATGGTTGTCTTATTCTAAGAATGGATAGCTTCTCGATTTACCCCAACATGTTTATCGTATTTCTTTTTAAACGTGTCAGTTGTGTTACAATTTACCACCTCCGGGGGTAAGCTATTCCATTTATTAACAACCCTATTAGAGAAAAATTCCCTGCGACACCATACCTTGCATTGTTTCTCACCAATCGATACTGGTGTCCCCTTGTAAAAGCAGTCGATTGGCGGTGTAGTAAAAGTTCATGGTCCATCCTATCCATCCCATTGAAAGTTTTGAAGACTTCGATCATATCTCCTCGACACCTGCGTTCATCCAATGTGAACATATTCAAAAAATGAAGTCTCTCTTCATAAAGGGCCCTACACACGTTCAGTTATACCTGTGCAGGCGAAGCTTCTGGAACCGGTTCTAGGCAATCTGTGGGGATATTTTCATTCTTCGATCTCTGTCTTCGCGGTCTTTTGATCAGTTCGGATTTTTTCATAGTCTATAAAGTTCGGAATTTTCTAGTATGATTTCCACAGATGATGCTTTGGGTGTAGTTGGATTGGTTATGGCACTGAAAGTTATTAACTCAAAAAAAAAAGAAGAAAAAAACGGGTAGCGTGGTACAAAGATTGGTTTAAAAAAGGGGCAACAATATTCGCACGTTAAATTATTACAGGAATTGAGATTTGCACCAAAAGATTGGCATAATTTTTCTCAGAATGGATCAAGATACCTACTCAAAGCTTTTTTTTTTTCAATTCCTTTCGGAAATTGCTTCGCAAACTGTTTATTTTTTTAACAACACTGTCTCTTTTCGCTAGAGGATCTATTTCTCTCATTTTCCACACCAATCTCTCATAACGGTCATCTTTCTTAATTTTGTTATGGCAATCTTTAGTTTTCACCTGCCACAAGCATTTCTTATTCCTATACATTTCAATGAATTCTTCCAAACATTCGCGCTGCCCGTTTCGAAGATCGCTTGTCATTATAAACCTCGAGTCGTGAAAACTAAACTCACACAGAAATTCGTACTTGTTTCATCAGAGCTAAAGTGTTTTTTTCTCCCTTTGAATGTGCGCTGTACATTCCAGATGTATTGTAACTGTAAATTGATCGGTAAAGCCTACTGTCACAGATCTCCACACCATCTGGGGTCCTGCATCCCCGGGGGCTGTTTTTACTAATGAATATTGTCATTATTCGAGTCATTTCCCCCCCCCCCCAACCCCCACAAAGATGGGATTGGGATCAGGATTCTGGTTTCAGAGCCTGAGATGATTCCAATCATTCTTTTTCCCCACGTTGAAAAATTCACTATAGTGGCGGCTCGGCAAAGAGAATAGCCTCTGTGCCCTGCGGCAGGATGTGGGTGGGAAGGGGCAGGGGGGTGACGCTCAAGAGCCGCGACGCACACTTTGAGGAAGACTGCTGTAACGGAAGATGTTTGTTGAATCTACACCATAAGTACAATAATGCATTTTGATGTTACTAAAACCTCTCATAATGACCGATTTTCATAGCTTCAGTAAAAGGCACTACTGCCTACTCATGCTTATCAAGAATGCTATCCATATCTACAGTGATTATGACAATACGTATAGGCAATAAAAGAGAAATTTTGGTATTACAATCGACGCCCGATATAACAACCCCTTCGTCTCGTCGAGAATGGACGTTATATTTGGAGCAAGGTCGTAGCGAGGGGGAGACTTGGGGGTGTGGTCGGACCTGATTGGGACGGTCGTTATATAAGTAAAACATAAAACATTTGGGACTTACCCTACCAGTCTTTGTCGCTATAACGTGAAGTTCTCATAACGAGCGTTGACTTTATCTTCGAAAACAAGCATCGTTTCTCCTCTGAATATACAGATAGGGGATACATGCTCCTTCAGCATCGTATGATAGTATTTTCTTTTCGCGATAGCGTCGATTTAAAAAAAATAATTTTTTTGACTTGAAAATTTTTACGGTAACTTACGTAGTGTTTTTTCTTGAAAGAAAACTGCATTTTCACGCGACCTCTTACGATTAATTCAACTCAATTAGAAATTGACTTATTATGAAGCATAGTATGTATATTAATAGTATTACTCAATGATATAATTATATTATCAATCGTATATCTCTCTCAAAGAATTTTTCGATTGTTTTCTTACGTTTAACTAGCGTAATTCCTAAGAGTGTTGTTTGTGATGGCGTCCTGACCAGGTGACTTTTTCTTTTTAAGATTTTTAATAATAGACTTTACTTCATCAATGTCTGTTGGAAATAAAGCTGAAGGTTGTTCTGGAAGAATATCTCTAAAGTATACCTGAACTTCTCTATCGACATTGGCTATAACTATAATACATCCTGTACTGTATAGTTTTCTGAAAGCCATATTTTGTGGTGGAGGGAATTTTATTTTTACCTATTTGTTGGTTATGGACAAACAAAGGAAAAGGCACCATTTTTTCGTGGTTAATAGTAAGTTCACAAAATATGGATATTTAGAGTCTCAGAGTGACTGAGAATGCTTCCCTGTACAGAGTTTGTTTTTTTTTTTGCTACGCTGAAAAAATTCTCTATATTGTATACGGTAGCCTGTTATTTTGTCATTCTGCATACACATCGAAATTCTGTGCGCAAAGAAACAGATCAATGCTGGTGAAATAAAAGAAAATGTGCCCCGATCTGGAAGTTGTAGGCGGCACACAAGTAGGATTAAAAAATTTCCCTTTCCCCGCGAGCATTTCTGTGCTCATCATGCCCCACCCTGGAGCCCATCCCTCTAGACTGAGATTTTCAGTGGGACCTCCTCTATAGTGAATTTATAGTGTAAAAAAACCGACAACTCAGGTACACACCCTATGATTCAATGATTAGCATCATGATTATTTCAACCATTTTCATGATTATTTAAAGCACATGCCAGAGTTATTGTACGGGATCCCTGGTGATGTTTACAATAAAAGCTCTTGATTCGTGAATACGCCTCCCAATAGGATGACAGGGCTCCAACCTCTCTAGTCTCACCATGAGTTCAATCGGGTACGGCATGGAGATCCCATGCTGCAGTAGGGCCCCCTAAGCTGAGATCTTTGATAGCTCCCAGGTAATACTCATAGACGGACCCCCTCCTTTATAGGACGCGTGTGGGACTTCAGTTGAATATGGGTTCTACGATAATATCTGACGCCGAGTATATGATTTACGACAATAAATATGTATATTGAGAGCAGAGACCACTATTCATGGGAGGAGGAATAAGGGGACCGTTCCCCCTCCCAGCCGACCAAATATTTAAAAAAGTTCAATACTTCGGTCAAAAAATGAAAATATCAAAAGAAAATACCTTTTAATGTGCTATTTTAATCAATTTCTGTTAATTTTAATGCTTTTTCAAGGGTGATAAGTAAATATTTCTCGGGAAGAAAATTTTTGTACCCGAAGCATTTTGTGCCCCACTTCGAAGGTCGACCTTGCTTACGCCCCTGATTAAGAGGTGGTGTCTAAGCCAACGCCATCTATAGCATAAGGCCTCCACGCGAAGTTCGTAACATCACTGAAGGGTCATTTCACCCTTTGCCATTGAATATACTACAAAAAAGG
The DNA here is from genome assembly GCF_987345545.1 of Pholcus phalangioides. Classification (NCBI taxonomy): domain Eukaryota; kingdom Metazoa; phylum Arthropoda; class Arachnida; order Araneae; family Pholcidae; genus Pholcus; species Pholcus phalangioides. The sequence goes on from NW_028301597.1 coordinate 30,568,226, forward strand.
GTAAAGTTGGCGTATGCGTCGGCCTGCTATATTCAATGGCTATAAGTGAGATGATGACCTTCGGGCGGAGGCCTTCTGCTGTAGATGGTGTTGCCTGAACCCTCTTTCATTTTGCACTCGGGCGCTATAATGCTGTTGAGACGGCAGTAGTAACAAACTTTGTTTGGATGAATTATTCAAAAATTTATTATTATTATCAAAAAAACAAATTAGTGGGAAAAAATATCAGAAAGAGCATTTTTAATGACTTACCACAGCAAAATCCATTCTATCCAGATTGATTGCTAAATGCATACGACAAAAAAATGCTGCCAAGAGCAACCTTTGCTGCAAAATCATCATACAAGTTGGCTACCAAAGTCTTCATCAAAAATACACGAAATAGGAGAAAAGTTAACCTATGTTGGTTGAACACCAAGTTCCCTCAAATTGGACGAAAATTGGTCTCCTAACTTACCAAAACTTAGTTAACGTGAGTTTGTGAGTAGTAAGGATAGTGGATCTGGAACTTTTTCGATTCGCAGAGCCCTTTCGGTACCAAAATTTCCAATAATTCAAATTCTAAGCAGTTTATGTATCCCCATCATTGAATTGATTAACCTACTTGATGGGGCATGTTGTCATGTCCCCTCCAATAGATGAAGGCATCTCAAAGTGTGCTGAGAAACGCTGCTTAGAAACTACTGAATTGGGAAATTTTCTTTCTGTTGTAAGGTAACAACAGTCTATGAAGTTTTCGACAGCTTGGTATGCGAAGATAAATATAAGAAGGGACATTCTGGCCTTGCTTCGATTGGGTTCGATTGTGGGACAATCGAACCCACGTTCTTTCACCTTGCCGGATGCACTAGACCACTACTACCCAGGGTGGAAATTGTGGGCTTGAGTTTGGTCTGGCTGTCCATGTACGGCCCCATTTCAGCCAACACCACCTATAGCAGAAGGCATTCGCGCGAAGCTCGTGATGTCATTAAAGGTCATCTCACCTATAGCCATTGGATATAACAGCCTACGCATGTGCCATCTTTACCCTTTTTTGTAGGGGGAATATATCCAGTTTTATATCCAATGACTGTTGGTGAGATGACCACCTTCACGAGCTTCAGCCTTCTGCTGTAGATAGTGTTGGTTCAGCTCTCTAAGGAGAGAGGATTCGTTGGCCCAGCAAGTGAAAGGACGTGGGTTTGAGTTCCCGCAAGGCCAGTGGAAATTTCTCTCCTGGATTTATCTTCGCATCAGCCAGCTGCCGATTGACTCATATCTACCTCGGAATCTTTTTCCAGATGTACCTCCATTTCTCATTCTGAAAGTTTTTGAATCATTTCAAGTAAAATGAGATTCAGCTAATAGGTTTCTTTTTTTCGATGCATTTTCTATGTTCTCTTAGCATCGAACTGACCAGTCTGGACATTTCTAGGAGTTTATCTTTTCTCTATGCATGTGTGAGAAACGGATACGAGCTGACCAAATCACAAATGGATTAGGATACCTACACACTCGACTAGGTTGTATCAACACCAGCTTTAGTAGAGATACCAGCCAGGGACGGCTCGAGCTTACCTGCCGCCCGAATGCGAAACCTCATGTGACGCCCTAAAGCAGGTGGCTGACAGGGCTCCAGTCTTGGGAAACCTCGAGATAACTCCCTTTTTTTGTATTTCTGTCAGAAGAAAGCCGCACACACACCATTGTTTAGCGCGCAAAATGTTCAAGACCATACGTCCCACTTTTAAAGGGATTTTTCTGCTTTTTGGTCCAGTATTATTTTACCGTTCTTACTAATGCCGGATAACTTAATTCTCAAAATAGCATTTATTGGTGTGCCATCATCACTTACACTTATCTTTTAAAGATGATGCATAAAGAGGTTGATTTTTATTAGATAGTGCGAACCATGTGAAATGGAATCGTTATTTTCTCTCTTTACTAGGAACGCCAAAGGAGAGAGAAATTTTCCTTAGTTTGTGGGCACCGTAAGCTCCTCTTAACATTTCTGTAGACAAATCCCCTATTGACCTCCCTATCTAGTGGACCTCAACAGACCGCCCCCTCGTGCTGTCTTAGAATGCCGGGGAGGGGGTCGGCAAAATTGGCTCATTTTCATTACTTATGCCAGACATTGTACACTGAAAACTACACAATTTATTTGAATAGTTTTCATACTGAATGTTTCTATGACTATCTGTGTAATTAAATAAAAGTTTTAAGATATACAAAATATTCTCTGAGATATGGCAGTTTTCATGAATTTTCGCAAAAATTCAAATAGCTGTAAAATATTGAATTCTTAGCATATTGCCAAGATCCTAGTTCATTGCACAGCTAACGTTATTTGAAACACTGCAAGATATTCTCATGAAATTATTTAACAAAGTTTTGAGAAAAATGGTTTCGCGTGAAATAAAGTAGCGAGAAAATGAATCTTCAAAAAAAAAAACCCGCGTTTGAAAATTGTTTGTTGCCTTCGAAACCATTGTTCCAGATCATTTAAATCGGCAATAACTTTGTTGTTACTTATTGCATGTACAAGAATAAAATAGTTCTGGATTCTGTGTAAAACGTTCTTCCAAATGAATTTATAAAACTATTTTCGAAAAAATCGTCATTCGAGCGTAGTGAGTTGCTCTAAACAATCATCTTGCCGTTGACAGATCAACATTTCTGGAATTCAGTCGAACCATTATGAAGAAGATGAGAGCTCAATGCTCGGTACTTCCCACCAACCAGAAACGGAAATCTATATCTCACTCCATTAATTAATGCTCAAACTTTCGAAACGCAAGCTAAAAATATAGTGCGTTCAGTCTGTAATCACGTGAAAACCATCTTTTTGCATGCATAAGCAAAGTTCACTACAGCAGTGCCAGAACGTAGTGGTTAATATATATAGAATATATATATAGACCGTCTATGTATATTCTCGAAGGGCAATCCAATTAAAGACGTACCGTAATTTCACACAACTATGGTCCGAAATAACACCATTTTCTAGATTAATTATAACTTCTGTATTCAAGCTATTCGAAAACTTTTTTTTTGCTGATATTACCCGTAGAAAGATCAGGCATTGATATTAAACATCTTTTTCATTCCTTTATGTAGCTCAAATATGGATTTTTTAAAAATTTAATTTTGGACCATAGTTGTTTTATGAAGTCCCAACTGTAGTTCATCAAATATTTCGTGTTATAAATCGCTTACGAATCATAGTTGAGAGAATCTACTTCAACTATATCGTATTTCCATCTTTGTCTTCTTTGCTAGGAGATGAGAAAGGAGTTTTCTAAATTCGACCCTGAGGGGGTTCATAGAGAAATCATGCCGAGCCAAAACCGCTGAAACTCATCATAAGGGGTCATAAAGGGGTTTAATGGGGGGGGGGGGTGGTCGTATTAATTTGGTCAGTATTTTTGTATTGTAATGTAGAGACTCACCAAGAAAGGATTTTCCAAAATTCAGGTCCCCTTAGGGAGGGGTTCAAAGGTTATATGGAGGAGATATAATCATCACTGAGTCAAAATCGCTGAAACCATGAATATGAAATTTAGTCAATATTGTATTTTATAATGTAAATACCCACTAAGACTGGATTTCTGAAAATTCATCCCCAAGGGGTCATGAGGGGTTCAAATATTATGTGGGGGAATCATCGACTAAGTCATTTTCAGATTCAAATCCGCGCGAGCGATGCTGCGGGTAACAGCTTATGGTCCATAAAAATGGTTGGGCCATATTTGAGAACGAAGTACAATTTTCTATTATTTTTCCTATAATTATTTTTACACGCACGCAACAGTAAAAATGTTTATTAAAACATATGCAAATACTAAATTACCTATAATACAGAACACCAATGGCGCAGAACAGCTTGTTGTAGTAACTTGTAGCCGGAAAGTTTGCAGCTGACAAGATAACGTGAAAAACATAACCCTCAGCTAATAGCTGATTCACGGGAAAGTATTGGAGAGAAAGGGAATCTTAACCCCACACACATCTCCATATTACACTATGTATGCTCTTTGCTTTAGTAATTATAAATAGTTCACTAGATGTTGTTAGCATTTGGATTATCGATGCTTTAGTGAGCACGGGTGGGTGGACCATACTCGTGGTGAAATTACGATACCTCAAGCTCGACCTTTGGAGGAAGCGCATAAAGCTTATCCTCTTCACTCCCGAAGTACACAATATGTGTACCTTCATTTCTATCGGTTTTTAATGGTTTCAATGGTTTTTTTTTAAAGTTCAGACTTGAGGTATGTGTATGCGTGATGGTATCTAACTCAAATTTTCCAAGAAAATATATCGACCCAAATTAATAGCTTAATTAATTTTTTTTTTCAAAATTTTTATTTTTATAGGGTATTTTGACATACAATAAACACATATCAATCGAATTTTTTTTTAATGGTTAGTTTTGTCTCAGATTTGAAGACGTTATGGTGGTGGGGGGCACAATGAATTTCTTAAAAGAGAAATTTTTATTAGTCTTCAAACGTCATTGAAAGTATCAGAAATTGATTATAATACTAACATGTAAAGGTAATTCCCCCTCCGCATGTACCTCTGATCCCGATATGCTTTAGGAGGTGCGGGTAGAGCTGACGAAATTTTGCTTACGGGAAGGGGGGAATCAAAGTTTTGCTCACGGTGGGGAGGGGGGGTTGTTGTTGCGCCGTCATTCAATTTCGACTGGGGAACACCATTTTCGGCTAGTTTCGCGTGCGTGCGTGAGTGAGTGAGGGAGGGGAAACAATTCAATTGCATTTTTACAACTTCATTATAGTTTTTATATTGAAAACTGATGAGGGATCAAAGTTTTTCGAATAAGTCAGACATCAAAAGTGAAATGAAAATTATATTTGATTACAATGATCACACCTAAGATTTTTACTTGAAAAGTTAGCGCCCTCTTAGTTCAACAGAAAACTAAAATAAAATAACTAAATAAATGTACATACTGAAGACAGCTTGAATACTTGGAGGCCAACACCTACTCTCAAATGTATTTATCTCAACTTAGCAACATATTTTCCATTAATTCCAAATGTTTCATTCACTGAAAACATGTGTATAGTGGTTGATGTGTGTATTAATAGTTGACGTGCGAAACGTAATATTCGATTAAGTGGAGGAAACGTCGTTTAAATCATCGTATTAAGCGGGGAACTTTAATATTGTCTCTATGGGATAAATTTTGGTGCAAGAAGATTCTATCCATTTAAGCGGGTAATTTGTTACCAGATTTAAAAAAAAATCCGGGACAACTATATTTTTAACCCCCCTCTCTGTCGAGAGTTGGACGAACGGAAATATCAATTCCCACCGTTATTCAATGTTTTGAAGAGGTTCAACTTCATCGTCACGTGAACTATCCAATCATTTTTTACGGGAATCTTTCACTAATATATGAATTAGAAGAAAACATGATTTTTTATGTACATATACATAGATCTTTATGAAAATTTCCTTTTCATCACCGATCAAGAAAGAAGAAAGAACATTCTTTATGCATGGGAAGTGAGCGGGGTGGGTGAAAGGGGAATCCACTTTCACTTTCATCACTAATCGTTTTCTTCTGTTTTATTTTTTTCCTCTCCAGAATTGCCTCTAAATCCGTATTAAATCTGAAAAGATAAAAACGGTTAAAGAAGAAAGGATATATAAGTGGTGAAAGGGGGTAGTGCTATTATCCAACTTAAATGCGGTGGTGGTGGCGCAGCGCGTGCGCTTTCTGGTAGAATAGAATCCATCCATGGAGTTATTATTTTTTTTATTGGGACCGGTTGCGCAGACACACAATATTTTGTGTTGGGCCACGTGTAGAAATGAGGTCAAATCCTTGGTTTAAATCGGGTCTCATGAGCACTTTTTTTTTTCTGATTGCCAAACCCTCGATGAGATTCTGCAATCACGACCGCTATGAAAGTGGCCGTGGATGGAGGGACGGCGAAAGCGGACGAGAAGTTCGCAATCTTCTCCAATTTACCTTTTTCTTTTTTCTTCTAAATAGATTTGTAAGAAGTGGGAGGAATTCTATTAGATTTTCTTTTTCTTTTCGTGTTACTAAGCGATTGATTCTTCCTGACAACAATTTTTGGCGTCCTCCTTGCGAGTGTCCGCCATTGGTGGGGGGGGGGGTGAATGTATTGTCCAGTGCCATCTTAACACATGGGCCCACCCGGGCACGGCCCTGGGGTCTCAAGAGACGGGGGGGGGGGATTCACTAAAAGTAGAACTTGTTGAAATTTTCCGAGTAGGGCCTCAGAAAAATCACTTACCCCGGGGACCCATGATGCTCTTAAGACGACCCTGGTGTTGCCCTCTGAGCTGTTTACCGTTGCTCGTCTAATGTTTTGAAATAGAGGACTACTTAATAAATGGCGGTGAATGAAAATAATTTCGATGAAGCCCGCAGAATATTTATTTGTGCTTTCGAGATTCACAAGTAACGTTGTGCATTCTTGTATTCATCAGTGGTTCTCAAAGTAAGCGTCGCGGCTCCTTGGGGCGTCTTACCAAGTGTGCAGATGCTCATAGTAATCATTAGAAATTAGAATTCTTTCCCAACTGAATAAGACGTTTGTAACACACATCGTGCATGGCCCCTACAAAGGGGGGGGGGCTGACAGGGCTCTAGCCCTGGGGTACGGTACAGTTCTCATCATATTTTGTTTTTCACACTATAAATTAACTACAGAAGGGGCCCGTGAAAAGTCTGACCGTGGGGCCCGCAAAAGATCCCAGCATAGGGGCCCCGCTCCAGGATGTGGGAGACATGCATCGTGTGTGTATATGAGGATACCATTAGGGTAATGGTCCGCAGATAAATGACAGCCAAGGCTAAGAACCTGCGGAATAGTTAAGGCGGGAGAAGTCATGTCTAAATGAAAAACAGTGGAAAGTCACTCGCGAGTATGTTACATTAGGGTAAATGAGTGGTAATATAAAAGACAGAGCCCAATTTCCGCATGAGAAAGTGGGGCATTTGTCCAGGGCTCCATGGTTTAAGGAGGCCAAAATTTAAGCCAAATACAGACCGTTATCGAGAGACCTCTCGATAAATGACACCCATGGGACCAAACATTGTGTCCGCTAATGAGGAATGTCTGTTATGCATGGTAAAATACAGCGAGGCTCGTCGTCATAATTCAAAAAAAGTATTGACGGAACGTTCCGTTATGGGATGTTTCACTTTATATGCACTGAGTAACCAAACATTCTTAACCATGGTCCAACCATGGTTAAGAATGGTTGAGCCCACCGCCTTCATGTCAAAGTCAGGCTTTGTTACACCAGTATATAACTAGTAAGGCAAGACAGCGATTAAAAATGAAGACTTGGTAAAGGGAATTGAGATAAATGATCCCTAGCTTTAGGAGAGGCTTGGGGGGGGATGAGAGATAAATTTCTAGGTCAAGGACGATGCTGAGGACAAATGTTTGAGAGCTATTGCATTACATAATTTCTTTTGAGTCTAGATACTCGTTTGCAATTCCAAATACCATAGTATGACTTGGTAGCCCACAGACAGCATTGAAATTTTTAATATTGCCCCACTGTCTGGACAGTTGAGGACCCCTCGCCTACATGGGGAAAAAGACATTATCGCTATATGGATGTGGATACTTTATAACTGTGTGTATGTGTGTTCTAAAGGAACCACACTCAATACTTGAGCTCCATTGTCATAATAAGTTATCATTTTTTGCATTATTTTGGTCGAAGTTAAATTCTGTTAAAGTTGTTTTCCAATATGTCTGAATATTCTGTGTGCTGAAAACGAAATAAACCACAGACTTTATTTAGGTGTTAATGTTAGTCAAATTTTCAACCGCAGCTCTAATAAAATATGTAAAATATCTGAATTTGTTTATAACAAGGCACATTTGTTTTATAACACAGCATAACAAGGGGGATACTATAGTTTCCAATTGTAATTTTCAACTTGGTACACATTTTTTGATCAATGATTAAACTGAAGATTGATTAATTTAAACTGAAGATTGATTAATTTAAACTGAAGATTGATTAATTTAAACTGAAGATTGATTAATTTAAACTGAAGATTGATTAATTTAAACTGAAGATTGATTAATTTAAACTGAAGATTGATTAATTTAAACTGAAGATTGATTAATTTAAACTGAAGATTGATTCATTTAAACTGAAGATTGATTCATTTAAACTGAAGATTGATTAATTTAAAATTTGAAATATAAAATATTTTAGATGAAAATGACAAATTTTTTTGGTCATTTTCATCTAAATGATTTTTATTTTCATTTTCATCTAAAATTCTAATCAAAATTTCAAATGTTGCCCACACTGTGCCAAAAGTTGAAGATGCTTGATATGATGAAGATACTTGGTGTGAAATTTATTTCAACTTGACAGTTTCACTTTACAGACAAGAGAAAAAAAAATGTATTTTTGATTCAAATGGATAGCATAAAACTCCATACTTATTAAAAATTTACAAGATTTCAGTTCTTGTTTGCAATCCTTAGAAAACACTGTTGAAGATTTTTACCTATATTTAAGAGATTTACTTATCTCAAGTTGATTTTCAATGTAGCCACCACATTTTTTCTCGAGCATTTATACATTGATGATATATTTTACAACAATGAGAGATATGGTATAGGTCTGAGTTCATTATATTTTAAACTAAGAAGAGTGATATCTCATTCCAAATTTTGCTGTAGAGTAGGTATGTCCTGAGATAACTTATTATAATTTTTGTACACTTTGATTCAAACATATGCACTACCTACATTGTGCGGGGAGGGGGCACTGGGGTGTATTAGATAGAAGGGTACAGAAAATCTCTTTTAGGGAAATTTTGGGTTTTTAACCTCTGAAATATTTCAAATTGAAAAAAAAATTAAAAAGCATAATTAAGATATTTATTTACTTTTTCAAATACTAGTTTGTTATTTTTATCATCTGGAGGAAGGACTTGTCATTCATTAGTGAATTGTAAAGGAACCTAGTTTAATCATAAGAGAATATGCTATTCACACCTTCGTGCAACCGTCGCACTGAAAAATGTCTTAGTCTGAAGCGTTTTCCAGTGTGTGTGAAAGTTACCTGAAGTTTTTGAATGACCTATTGCTTATAAATATGATCAGTGGAGTCCAGATTATATGTGAGTGCATATGAATTTGCATATTTTGGCATTAATGGATATAAATGCATGAAATCAAAGAATTCTCAGAACAAGTGCATATTTCTGAAGATTTATTTCAGCTCAATATCACCTTTTTATATCAATTTTTTAAATAAGTATTGCTCATAATATTTTCATAACATTGGGTTTTTTTCTGCTGATGAGATGTAGTGAATTAATAGAGATGTTGGCATTTTCCAAATATCAACTGTTTTATTGTAAGGCTATTAGAGATGTGTGTCAAATGATTGTTTTTTTTAGTTAAAAAGTAAATTTTTTTTTAGAAATAATGTCAAAATTATTTTGCTACCGTGCAGCTACACTGGAACTTAAAAATTCCTAAATTAAAAATATGTAGAACTTTTTGTAGTATACATATTTGGGGATATTTTTTGTAAATGAATACACACTTATATATATAAAATATAGGAAAAAAATGCTAAAACATCTGCTTTTCTCGTGTGGTGATTTTTCAATGCATATTTTACTATTTTATGTACTTATACACGTGTATTTCGAAACTTTTTAATTTTTTCAGTATTTTTTTTTAGCACAGAACTTATTTTTAATTTTTAAGCATCTTTTTGCATTTTGAAGTGCATATTTTGGTATTTTTATGTGCATAATTGCATATTTTTAGAACATATTTTGCCACTTTTTTAATGCATGTAATCCAGGCTCTAAAATGATGTTTCTGAATATTTTCTTCAGTATTTCATTTCTTACAAAAAGAAAGGCATTTTCATTCTACTTTTTGTTACCTGAATCTTATTTTTGCATTTAAATGCATTTTTATCATGCCATAAAATTTCTGTGACCTTTACTAAATTCATTATTTCTTTCATTTTAATAGGTAAGTGACCTAACTGTCTGCCTACATATTCCTCCTATTGGATTTCTTAAAAATAGATAAGGAAGCTTGCTGTCATTGAGTATACTTGATGTTTACTATTTTTTTATTATGAGACACAATGTTTTAAACTTTATAAACAGTTTTCAAAAAATTGAAGGTTAGTGCGCTTTTCCTATTTCAAATTTCTACACCTGCTATGATTTTAGCAAGGAAATTTTCAATTGCTTTATTTTCATGAATGACTTGATATCAATACCTTGACGAATAACACTCCCCCGTATCTTATCCCAGCGAGACCCACTGCACTAATGAATATTGATACAATAATAACTCTAAATACTGATTGTAATACTTATGACCTATGTGATTCTGAATTCCATGTCAATTTATATTTGATAAATAAATGCTGTGAGAGAAGAAATTTGAAATCTATTCACTCCTTTTTGATTGCCTCCAAAAAGATACATTATCCTCATTTCATCTATTAATTTATTTTTATTTAGAAAAATCATTTATTGTGCTTCATTAATTTTTTTCATTTAATCAGGTCATTATTTTTCATTGCTTTGTAAAACGTCTTGGTTTCTTTGAACAATCATCATCTTTGGCATAATTATGGAGACCTGATTTTCCAGACCTTAAATTCTGTTGCATAAAGAATTATGCAATTGCATGATTGAGACTTCAATTTCTTCATTACTTTCATTCTGTTTCACAAAAAAAATTCAAAAAAACTACTCAGTTTACAATTCAGGTTGTGGGTTTCACCATCCTAAAAATTATTATTAACATCATTATCTTTTATCTCTTCAATACCATTCAATTCAAATTCATCAAGTTACACAAGTTATGCCCTTGTAATTAAATATAAAAAATTACTGTTATGTTAGTAATTCTCAAATAACTAGAATGCATGTTATCTTTTTTTCTTTTTTCAAAAAGAGAAAATTGAAAGGCAAGTTGTTCACATCGTACAGCAGATCCCACTTGGTTTTTCATCAGCAGGACCATAAAATGTAAATGTAGTTGGGAAAAATTTCTTAAAAGAGCAATATTTGAATTTAATTGGAATATAATTGAGACTTCGGAAATGAGATGTTTTCCTATTAATAAATCCTAAGCAAAGACTTTTTAAGTGTATTTCTAAGGAACTGCTACTGTAATTACTTCAATTAGTTCTAAATTAGAGACCCGTTATTGCAGAAATGCTTCACATTCAGCTCCAACATAATTTGTTAATGGATATAGATTTGTTAGCAAAGCTTTCAAAATGAATTGTTTATTCTAGATTGTGTGTGCAAAAAAGCTATATCCTTCAGGCCAATATGACCCATTCCAGCCATAAAGCAATTTCAAAAAATATATTACTTCAATATGTGTTTGAAGACAGTTTTTTTCCCAACCACCAGGAATCAGTCGAATCAATGGGTGAGTGCTCCCCTCCTTTCCCTTGGGATTTAACATGTTTTTTTTGCCCCATTTATTTCCAAATTGCCCAGTTAATGAAACTTTTTAGTCACATAATGACTGGCCATCACCTCATAAACAGAAATTAACTGGATCATCCACTCTTAGAGAAACATAACTTGGCCATGATCTTTCAAAGGTTGAGAGCCACTGCTTTAGGACCTGTATGTTTTTGGGATGGCATTTGACAACTTCTTGAATTTTTAAAATTAGGAAGTATAGGGTGGATAAAAGAAAATAACCGAAATTTCTGTGATTGTAATCGAAAGGGCATAAAACATAAAAAGTGATCTGTCATGCTGATAAAAACAGTGCAAAATTTTATCATCTGGTGAATATCTTTTGTCTGCCCATAGTAATAAAAAAATCTGAAATTCACTGTAAAACATTAAATCTGCTTGGAAAATTAAATTTCTTGGATCAATGTTAACACATGATGACAATGAGGTGTGTATAAATGTAATATATTTCTTACAAAATATCATTTTCTTTTATCTTCTGTCTCTATTATTGTGGTGGGGATTCGAACAATTCGCATGATTTCTCTTAAAATTTCCAGCAATACACAGAAAATTAGCAAATTGATTACAACAATAATTTATTTAATCTCATTGAATGTAAAACTTTATATATTTTACACTAATTTTTCAACTTTGCCACATACAGGACTGTCTTAATGAATTTCCGCACTAGTGATAATGATGCAATTCTTATATCAATCAAAACAATACTTTTTTCCCCTATCAATAAATATTTTTAAAAGTACTGCATTCATAGTAAGAGGACGTGCGGAGGGAAGGGTATGGTAATTTTGGAAGCTTATGGTAGATGCTGCTACAAAAAAATTTAATACAGCTGAACTTACTTATTTTAACTGTTTATTACTAAATCACTTTGCCATTTTGTTATTCTTTTTGTACCCAAAAATTTTCAATTTGTGAATACAATAAATATATAAACAAACCAATTAACTGTTTTCAGGTTCTCACAGGCCTCCCTTCCTTTAAGATAAAAATCTTTTGTTCAAATAATTAGATTAAATATAAATTATACAAATCAAGGACAAATTTAAAAATTCCTCCACTGTTATTTTCACTATTGTGAGAATCGTGTTATTTTGGGGGAAAAGGGGAATCTTTAATTTGAAAATTATACTAGAGTTAAGAAAGTGGGAATTTTTTTTTAATTCACATGTGAGCCTTGTTTCAATCAGATTGGATAAAGGATATAAAAACCCTTTCTCTTCAAGCAAATATGGCTTTCTTTAATAGCATGTACCAATTTGTTAGAGGTTCCACAGAGAAATATGGATGAGGTGTGTAAGGTTCAGGAGAAAAGAGGTTGGAAAAAGGCAGAGGAGAAACAGGAGTCGCGCGAGAGAGAAACGAGAACGATTTCAGACATTCGAAAAAGAGGGATAGTGTGAAAGTTTGTACCGAAGAGACAGGACGGTTCCGTTGGAGGTGTTGGATAATAAATTAAATAAAGTGTTGTTTTCTTCTTTTGGGAGTCTAGAATCCTGTTATTTCGTCCTGGAATCGTAGTGGAGGTACAGCCGAGGACCTACGACTGATAAGAAGTCGGGGGAAAGTTTACTAGGTGCATGTCTGGTAGTAGTAGTAGTGTTTCCCAAAGTAGCAATATCGCTCCTCCTTCCCCACGGAGGTGATGAAATGGTCCAAGAAGGGGGGAAAGCAGTTGAAGCTCTGGGTATAATAGGATGTTATGTTAGTTGATTTAAGTTGGGGGGATGAGAAAAAAAGTTCTGAAGCAGGAGGGCGGTAGAACAGAAAATTTGGTAACTTTTGGTTCAGATAAACACAAATCTCCAGTTAAAAACCATATTTTGATTCATGGGAATTATACACGGTGATACTTGGACACGTTTTATAAACATTGATTTTTAAAAACGATTAAACAATTGACATGAAAAAGTATGGTTTGCACCTAATCACTCATAAAGTCTTTCAAATAGTTTTTTTATTATTCGTCAAAAAAACAATCTTGAAGAACTTGACATAATTCATAAAATGTGATGCAAACAGTGCATAATTAATATTTATTACAATTTCCATTACATAAAACTATCACATTTCAATATGAGCACCCTTTCACTCATTTAGATGTAGGCCTAACCTGAGCTAGAAAGGGTGCTGATATTAAAATGAGGTATTTTTATGAAACTCAAATCATAATAAACATTTATTGAGCACTGTGTCGCATTTTAAGTGTTATGTTGAGTTCTTTATGATGCAATGCCATCTGTGGGAGAAAAATTTTGAATTTTTCAAATTAAACCAATTAAAGGAAATTCAATGAATTGATAAGTATTTTTGTGCAAACAGCGCTGTTTTATGTCAATTGTTTGATTTTTTAAATGTATCCAGAATTTTTCACCCACCCTGCATTGCAATTCTTTTTTATGTAAAATAACAAAAAAAAAAAAAAAGAACGCAGGAAATCAAACTGATAACATAAATTGAACTTGTAATGAAAATTCAATCAATCAAAAAAAAAAAATAGCCCCAATAAATACATAAGTAATTTCTCTAGAACAATTTTTAAATAATGTAATCCGTTTGTTTAGCTTATTGTTCATAGTCATTGATTCATCTCATTTAAATGAAATTATAGTGAATAATGAACCAGAAATTATGTGAAGGTAACTGGTAGCCAACCACCTGACTCTATTTAAAACCATTCGGGAAAGCCACCTGCTAAATTATCTCTATTCATGAATTATTCATGATCACATGGATAATTGTGGTTCTGCATCAGAGATGCTTTAATAAGTATTTATGAAGCAATGAGTAGCATGGCATAAAGAGGCAGCTGGAAGTGTTCTGGCAAAAAGATGTAATTCATTTACATGACTAGTTTGTGAAACTAAAATGGTGTTGTGACAGAAAATAAATTCTTTGACTACATAAGTGAAAATATATCTTTTATGACAAATTCTTTGACCAAATAAATTGTCATGGGTTAGTGAATCATGTCATTGAATAGACTCACTAATCGAGACAGCATATGATAGATTAAAATCAAAGCATGTATCATACAGATTGTTATCAAATATCATCAAGGTCATTTAAGAGAAATTTCATGAAAATTTTTTCAAATTTTTTTTTTTTCTAATAATTGTATGAATAATATTCTCAGAGAAAAGGGATTAATGTGCTTTATATGTTAGTGCCATCATTCTTAGCTGCCAAAACTTTAATTTCAATTTTTTCTTGTTCAAGTTGTAAAGTAATTTTTCACTCAATCTTTCTCGAGTCCCCCCAATACATGATTCAGGATAGTTATTACGCAAAAGTAATGTCATACTTACTGCAAGGTTGATAAATAGAACTTTTTCTTTGCATTTATCAAAATTTATTACTGACGTTACGTCTATTCAGAATCGTAACACTGCTCAATAACAAAAAAAGTTCATGTTCTTAAGGAAATTTAAATGGTTTTAGGGCATAGTCTCCCAAACTTTTTGTTCCATTGCCCCCCCTTCATCAGAAATTTTTTCCTCTCATCACCCCCCAACACCATGTAAACCCATAGGATCCTATGTTAAATCAGTAGGTTCTATTGCCACCTTGGACCATTCCATCGCCCACTTTGGGAAACACTGTTTTAGGGTATATTGGGGCTGCTGATTTCAAAACTGATGTTGGTTTTGCCAAATTGGCTCTAGTTTTTGAAATAATGCATACTCCGAACATTTCAGTATAATCTATCACCTCTAATTTTTTTGTCAAATTTTTACTTCCAATTCTTTATTTTCCTATTTTATTCAATATATTATTGCATTTATGTCACGATCAGTGACAAGTATACAAAGTAGCCCATACAAAGCCATCAGCGGTCACTATTTATTGATATTAAGTTTATTATTGATTTACATATTGCACACTTTGAATGTGATTTGCATGCTGCTTATGTATTACCATTGCAATTTAACTTTCAGGGCGTATCATTAGAAAATCTGACAAAACCAATGCCAGATTTGAAATCAGTGGCCACAAAAGCCCCCTTCAATCACAGAAAAATCTGAACAAAATAAGTGAAGAAGAGTGTAGTCAAACCGGTTCTTTTTTTGGAATATATTATTGTGATAATTTTAATGAAGGAAATGTTTAATGAGCTCATGCTTTATGCAGAGCTTGAAAATTCGGAAACAGAAATCTAGACACAACTAAATTTTTTCAGAGCCAAGCATATTTCTCCCACATCGAGAAAAACGCCCCGAAAACATTCTTGTTTTGGCTTCCTATCCAGGACATAACAACCCTTTTCCATGCCATCAGTTACTCTGATACAAATAGCAAATTAAATTTGAAGAGATTTGTGCTGTCCTTAGCCTCAAGTTTAGCAATCATGCGTAGAAAATTTGGTGATGTGGCATCTGGAATTGGTCAAGCAGTGGTTGTATGGTTCCCCTTCCCCCATCAAAACTTAAAATATTACGGCAATCACTTATGGAGGTTGGGAGCAGTTTATAGGCTAAATCACTAACAATGCTTGTTATTTGTATCCTCGTATAACAAAGTCAGCCACAGACCAGTCCCATTGGGGACATGGCTAAAATTGCCCGATGGCGATAGAGCATGGACTGTGTTTGGTTTGAAGGAAAGAAAGTAACAATGCCTTGGATCTTTTAATTTTTTGTTACGATCAAAATTGAAATTTTTTTTTCAAAACTAACTTTTTTCTCATATTAGTTCCTATTGGTATTGTTAAAACAGTTGATATGATTTTGATCAAGTCACTCCAAGTAAAAACATTTATTGATCACCAATTGACTTGGTGTTCTGTTTTAGATATTGAAATGCTATGTTTTCCTTTCGAAACAGGGGCCCATTTGAGAATAATCTCTACCCATGGGGGACCTGTTTTTTTCGCCCCCAGGCCCAGTTTTTTTTTTGGTCTACAAAGCTTTTTTAGCCCTCAGATTTGATGTTCTTCCTAGTAGCTGTGTCATGTGCAGCTGCAAGACCCAATAGCCGGCCTAGTCTCAAAATATGGTGACCCTACTAATGTTCATCTTTCCTCTAGAACAGTGTTTCCCGAAGTGGGCAATATCGCCCCCTGGTGGGCGATGGAATGGTCCAAGGTGGCGATAGAACCTACTGATTTAACATAGGATCCTATGGGTTTACGTGAGTTGGGGGGCGATGAGAGGAAAAAATTTCTGATGAAGGGGGCGATGGAACAAAAAGTTTGGGAGACTATGCTCTAGAAGAAAAATGGTTACATTATATTACGGACTCCTAATTTTTGAAAGCTTATTGCATATATAGAAACAAATTCATGGCCCCATTTTTTCGAAAGAGTATATTACAAATCTATATCCTTTTGAACAGATATTTCTACTTTTATCTTTTTCAAATGCTTTGCGAATCCCAAATATTCCTCAGAGGAATTTCTAATGAATTGGTACATGCCGGAGAGTGTTGTGTGATTGTATGTATATGCATGGCCTTAACGATTTATGTTGATAGAGTTTGTTTGTTTCGTGTCCTTGCCAGTGCTGCCATCTGTGTTCTATATCTTGAAGTAAAGAGTCTTGAATTTCCATGTTATGTAAGTATCATGCAAAAGCAACTGCCATCTATCAGCAAGAATGTTATTGGGCAATGGAGGATATTCTATCCAGTACTAGTAAATGGGATACGAGATAGCAATATCTGGACTGCCTAAACTAAAGCAATGTTTCATACTTCTGTCGAGAGATGTCACTACACTAGTAAAATTTTTGTCAAATCATAACAATATTACTACTGTAGTCTACCAATGTTTCAGCAGTGTTTTCACATGTTAATTTAATTGAAACTTTTATTTTCAAGTTATTCGTTTTTTTTAAACTGAACTTACAACTTATTTATTTTTTTACAATTCTAAAATATTACTGAACCCTCAGTAAAAAGGCTTTGGACTCCCCTGGAGGTCCAGGCACCCCCAATTGGGAACCACTTCTCTAGGGAATTTCTTACGAATTGGTACATAGCCGAACATTTTGTGATTTTTTTTTTGTGCTACTTTGGAATGCTATTCATGGACCATAGTCAGAAATTTCTCTCTGGATAGTATTGGAGTATCCCCCACCCCAATTCATTGGAGGCCATTGCCAAGCCTCCCTCTTGGCAATGACCTTATGCTATTGTCCTCCTGATTTATACTGCATGTTACAATAATAATTCATAGGTTATATGTTTAAAAAAAATTAGAATTTTTTTTAAAATGTGAATTGTAAATAGCTGTGTGTATATTATCTGCAGCTTTTTTTTTTCCTCCCGAGAGGTTGAAATAAAAATGAATATTTTTAGAAATAATTCAAAAACATATTTTATGTTCTGAATAATCCAAGTTTGTTCTAAAAACCAGACCAGATCTTGCCGCCATCTTCTCTTTCATTCAAAAGTTCAGTATTGGAGATAAAAGCAACAACCAGAAGATTGCTTATTACAAATTATTGAAGTGACTTTTTTTTTCTTCTAAAAGTAAAAAAAATTGCAGATTATATGTAGAAAATTAAAGGAATATTTTTCTTATTTCAACGAGAACTAATAACATTTTTAATTCATACTTCTTTCTTTACTAACTTAAACAAAATGCTTGAAAAGATTATCTCATTCAAGCCATGGCTTGACAAATCCCAGACACCAAGTCACTATGGTAACTAAAAATTTTGTATTGGAGCCTAAAATTTTCTGCATTATTTGAATTGAAGCCCGAGAACACCACAGAAATTTCCCCAGTCCTAACTGGAGATGAGACATCAAGTTCCAGAAAATTAGAAGGGGAAAAAAGATTTTGCTCTATTTTTCTCAAAAGTTTGGCTCCTAAAAAATTTGGCTGACAATTTTTTTACGATTTGTCAAACTGTGATTTGAGCCTCCACTTTAAGTTTGGCATTAGCTTTAAACATCGCTGAGAAACATATTTTATTCCTTTCCTTTAGCCTTTTACTTGCCAAATTAAGATTTGAATTGATTTTGTAATGTTTTTTTTTCTGTTATTTCCTCTTCTGATCTTTTAGTTTAGAGTAGTGGTTCTCGGCCGGTTCTACGCTGAGCCCTTGGGGCTCCATGTACACTCTCCATAGCTGCTCAAGAAAAATAAAAAACTGCAAATTTGAAAAAATATATAAATATTTTTAAATTATAAAAATAAATCGGTATCTTTGATGAATAAACAAAAAATATGCCCACGCGCGAGGCTCCACCATAAAATTTTTTTTATTAAAAAGGGCTCCACGAGTTGAAAAGGTTGAGAACTGCTGATTTAGAGACATCAACCATACAAGAACATTTTTTTTTCATGAATTCTATGTTTTCTGGACTTGCAATGCCCATAGAAACAACATTAAAATCAAAACAAAACAAATTAAATTTTATTCATCCTTAAAAATAGGTAATTTAAAAAAGTTGCTGTATCTTGGAAAAAATCTCTTTCATCTTAGCATTATGTGCAGCATTCATGATTATTGAGTGTATGAAAATTTTCTTCAAAGGGAAATGAATTTCGACTCAAAAATTAGTATTTTTAAAAGATAAGCTGAATTATTAATCTGTGATATTTATGCATTTGAAAATCCAATAAAAATGTCTGTTATTACATTTATAGATGGCCTACATTGTGTCTCATGTTTTAAGTATATTAATTCGTCAGAAATCCAAGGAACATGTAAAAAATATTAGCTTAAAATATTTCAACTTTTATTAACTAGTGGCAACACACACTTCAAGAACCACTGCATCAGACAGTTCCATTTGAACTCCTTACAATGGTTGAAGAATAATATTTAAAAAATACTGGATTTTTTTTTATATTTTAAACTAAAATATCTTGTTTAAGAACAATATACAGTATATATATAAAGCATGATTGAAGATTTTGAAACCAGTTATGTGGGAAAAAATGGGGAAATGGCACATGTGAGGTCATCTTACTTGCTTCCACATTTGTTTTGGAGCTATAATACTAATCAATCATTTATTGTGATCAGAAAAACACTTCAAGAACCACTGCATCAGACAGTTTGAACTCCTTAAAATGGTTGAATAATAATATTTAAAAAATGCAGAATTTTTTTTTATTTTAAACTGAAATATCGCCATATGTGACCCAATGTGGTCACATTAAGTGTAGTGCACTGCATTTCATCTTTAACAAATGGCTGAACACCTTTCCTGTGTCAATCTTTCCATTTACACAGCATTAGTTTATTATATAGGTTGCAGCTGACCTTGGTTGATGTGATGTCACAAATAATATGAGTACAATATCTTCAGAAGGGTGAAATTATCTTCAGTTTCCTAATTAAATATATTATAAATTTTGCTTCTTAAATGAGCATGCAAATGGAAATAAAGTTTTTACAGGGGGGACAAAAGTAGCAAGGATATTTTTTTTGTATGGATAAATATGACAGAACTCCACACTTCTGAACATTCATTGTTAAAAGTTGAGGGCTGCTACTCGAAGAAAGACAGTATTATTATCTGTCACGTAAATCCTTGTGGATTTTAAGTGTCATATCTTGATTTCAGTTGTTCTTTTTCCAAAGTTGTTCTTTTGAAAGGTGGATGGGAAGGCAGTTTTTTCAGTCGTTGGTCATTTGTCTACCATAAATTTGATAGGAAATGAACAGCCATAGATGTACAGCCATGTTTCCTTTTGCTTTTTTTTTTTTTTTTTTAAATATTCACTCAAAAAAAAATGTGTTTGGTCTTTACGAAATTTGACTGGCATCTGAATTTTTTGGTTCGTCATGCCCTGGTTTGAAATGGGAGTCCATTGTTTAAATGAGAGTATTAGGTATGCAGTTGAACTTCGGTTAACAAGTGATTCAGTTAATGAGCAAATATTTTGAATAATTTTGATTCAGTATACAAGCTATGGTTTACATTACGAGTAATTTGGGCTTTGTTTATTTAGTTTCACTTTTGCCTGCACACATACTATGGAATTGTGGGTAATGTTCTCCCGTATAGTCTCCGGTAATTTCCAACTTTGATTAGCTTTACACCAAAGCACTGTTTCAGTGATGCTTCAAGATGACTGAGGAACAAACTCTACCCTCCGAGAGTATTGGGAAAAAACATTTCAATATCATGCACCACCTCATGGTCATAAATATAACCTGAGATGGTCACCAAGAGAACCCGCAATTCTACTTTAAGAAAACTGAGGTGATTGTATTATTGAGCGTGACTGACTTTGAGGGTCAAGCTCATGAACAGGAGCCACCAATTGTCAAAGAGATTGTGTCCTTGTAAAAGACCATGCGACTGGAGGTGAATAACTACATTGAAAAACAAGTGAAGAAACATGTCAGAGTTGAGATCATAGATGAACTGATGGATTTCCTCAACAGAAAGAGCTTGTGGATGGGATCTCGTCTGAGGAGAAGGAATAGGGAAATAGGGAAATGAATCCCTCATTTCAAATTAAATTACACAGATTGGACAGAATGTGGGAATCTGTGTAAAACTTTGCAGAAAAGAACAACTCAAAGCTGTAGCAGTATGAGCAGTGAATCTGGCCAACGACTATGCAATTTCTGATTTCAGAGCAATCCTAGAAAAGAGACAAGTGTCATTTGATAGGTTCTTTTTCAAACTGTCACAAAAAGAACAAGTTTACAGACAACAGTGAATTCGTAAATTGTCCTGAATGATAGTCCCCCATCTCTCTCTCATTGTATGTTTGTTTATGTGTTATTGTATTATTTTATTAGATGTGTAGGTATCGTGTGTGTGTGCGCGCGCTAATGGATAGTTGTGGAACAAATCATCTGAGTTTACACTATTTCCCATGGGGAAGTTTGATTTGATATAAATGAGTGATTTGGATTATGAGCATGTTCACAAAACAAATTATGCTTGTTAACCAAAATTATACTCTATCATGTTACTGTTACACATGTAAAATAAAAAAACAGATGTGTGCTGCGTTAATATGAAATATAAACTTTCCCTCATCTTTTTCTTGTCTTAGAAAGCTATTGATTTTATGAATAATTAAATTTATTTTCATTTAAATTTGGTGAAAAGAATTTAAAAGTATTAAACTATCAAAAAATTATATTAAGCTTACTTCTGAAATCATGCAGTTGATTACATCAACAAAACAAAAAGAATTAAAATGGATGTATTATTGTAGTCATATTTCAGTTTACAGTTTTGTAATGTAATTTAATGTGGATATGATTATTGTTACCCATCAAAAAACTGATTTATTGTAAACTTTCTGTATACGTTGCAGTTACTTGTGTCTGCCGCTGTGGTGGTCGAGTGGTTATAGTGACGGACTCGCGATGCGAGGATCCGGGTTCGAACCCCACAGTGGTGGTTGGCTGAAGTTGGTTTTCTGTGGTTCCCAACTTCAAGGCGCGAATGCGAGCCGATCTCCCCGTTAAAAAGTCTCGCCACAGAGAGCAACAGGCCTACAACGTTACAAATATTCAATCATTACACTTCACTCACAATTTGAAGTATAGATGGCAGCACTGAAATATCATGCACAACACTAGCTACACACTCAGACTGTTAGGTGTACACACTCACTTTGTTCCAGACTCTGCCACGAAGCTGGGCTGGAAGAGATTTCGGCAACGTGATAAGTCCGGTGGCAGAGACCCTGGCGTTCATTCATTCAGTTACTTGTGTCTAGTAAGTTATGTTTACGATGTCAAAATAATTGTAGGAAAAAATTGTTCACACGCAATTTTGAGATGTTTGGAGAAAAAAGGGCGGAGAGTTTTTTGTTTTTCTGTTCAAAATTAATAATTGAGGTATGTTCACATAATGAGATGCTACATGTAGCTGTGGGGTGTTCAACTCAACCAAATTGTTAAAGTAAATAATTGTGAAACTTTAAAAAAAATTGTGATTTTTTTTTTTTTCCTCTGATTTATTTTGTTTTTTTTAATACAGATGTCTTGAGAGTTTTATCAGTGGTTAATGAATGGAACAATATAAAGCGATGCCCTTCTAATTTGATACTAATATGTCACTTAACTAATGTCTGATTGCTGGGAAATGTTTTCTGTGTGGGCGTCAATCTAACAATAAAACTAATAAAAATCTAACAATGCAAATGGAAATCGTGACCAAATTGTGAGGCACACCACTATATACCTTTTCTCTGAACAATTGCCTCATCAACACTTTTTTTTTCTCCTTGGTTTAGATCTTGTTGAATTACTCTGGTTAGATATTTTTTTATTTTAGAAGGAAGTAAAATTTTAAAGAAATTTTACAAATTTTAAAGAAATTTTACAAATTTTAAAGAAATTTTACAAATTTTAAAGAAGTTTTACAAAATGAAAGACAAAGAAAAGTTATTTTATTGATTTTTAGCATCAGGTCTTTAAATTGAACTTTGAGTATCAGCAAACAGGCACTGATCACTTATCAAATGCTCTCTATAAAATGTTTATTTGTGTAGGCACATAAGGTGGTGGTACTCACATGCATAGCCACAACTAGGGGAGTAGCAGGTGTGTCTGGTGCCCCGGGTGTCGGACTATGGGGATACTAATTTCACCCTTCAGCACTACAAGGCGGCACCAAAATGTGAGCTTGCCCCAGCTGACTAAGCATCTAGTTGTGGCCCTGCTGACATGTATATTGCAGAAAAGATTCATAATACCTTAGATATAAAAATCCACAATTCTTCTGTGGAGAATTGAACCACTAACATCATTCTGAGGACAATTGCCGTATGAGTTATCATCTGAGTCTGGAGGCTATCGATATGTGCAGTCCCATTCAGTGCGCATATACACTTTTAGGAAAGAAAATGTCAGTCCTCTGAAGCTTAATAGTAGAGCACTCGCCCAGAAAGTGAAGAGGTTGGTGGTTTGGTTCCAACAGAGGCATGAATTTTCTCTCCAAACTTGTCTCCATCTGTACTTGGTGACCAGTGTTCCGAACTTCATACATCTAATGATTTGCCACAGTGAGTTTAAGAAGATATAAGACAGAGGTCATTTGTTAGGTTTAAATTGAATTATTGTGTGGGAAAGTTTTGCTCATATATATACTAATTCTGTTGTCTTCACTAAGTTCACTATCTTCTATGCTATTTCCAGGGTGTCCTGTGAGCCCTAATTTGGTCATTATTGTCTCATCAGCCCTTCAGTATAGAGGGTATGGTTCCAAATTAAAAAATGCTCAAAATTTTTGTGGTTCTCCCTCTCTAACTTTCAATTAGAATGTTGTTGCACACCTTAGGTCAACAAGAAAAGAAATTCATGTATCAAACTACGATATTCGCTGAGATATTTTAATTCAAATATCGGCGAAAAGTTGGGAAAGAAGCTTTGTCTGTTAGTTTTTCTGTTCCTTCCAAACTTTCTCAAATTTTCAAATTCACATATCTCAGCGAATACTGTGCTTAGAAACTTGAATTTTTTTTGTTGTTGATCCCAGGAGTGCAATACCTTTTTAATTTGAAGTTGAGGAATCATAAAAATTTAGATTTTTTTTGTTTTGTGGCATACTGTATTTTCACTCTCAAAACTGGTCCACGATGATTTATAAACAAATTTTCAGCATTTTTTTTATTTGGAACCATATCTCTACGATGAACAGTTGATGAGATAGTAGCCAAATTAGGGCTTACAGGACACTGTGATAGAATTATTCTTAGAAATATTGGTAATAAGCAGGGCCCAGTTGTTAATGACATTTGCATTTTTCACTTTTAAGGCATTTTTTCAGGTTTTATAGTACTTTTTTGGCATTTTTAGGATATTTTCTCTTTCTTGAATTTTTTTCAAAATAAAAAGTTGAATGCATTACCTTCATCACTTAATTTGTATCTTCTGATGACAAACAAAGTTTAGAATCAATTCCAGGCAATTTTATACTGTATTTAATAAAAATTCCACACACTTAACAAAACAGTAAATGAAAGTGAATTCAAGAAATTCTGATCCTATATGGGATATTGAGGGAGAAGAATTTTCATTATATAAAAGGGATCATGTTATAGAGTACTTGTATGAACAACAGGGGGAATTTTGAAAATTCTTGTTGAATGATTTTAATCGGTAAGAATGTTGCATGCAGTATGATTTCATAGGCTTTCATTTGCCTTGGGAATATTGAACTGATGACACACATAAGATCTGTCTTCAACATTCTGGTTTCTACCACTCAGTCCTTGAAGAAAATTATGAAGCTTAATTGATGCTATCCATAAAGTTAGTGTTCTAAAAGTGGGGTAGGGCAATTTGCTATCATGAAATTCACAAAAATAAAGGGGTAAAAAAGTGGACTTATCGCCTGTACAGCAAAATGTTTAATATTTTTATGGGAATGTCCAAAAGTTTTGAAATTGAAAGAAATTAACACTGCGAGTAGACTAGATATCTTTCTTCCCCCCAAATTATTCCCAGTAGTATCTGTTGATGTTGAGAGAAGTTTATCTAGTCTTAGAAATTTCTATTTTGTCTTTAGATTTCATAACCCACTTATGAATTGTTTGTTTGAAAAATTCCATTGGCAATTTTTGATGAAAGCTAATGCCAGGAAGGAATGTGATTTTCAATAGATAGTATTAGACATTTTTGGGGAATTTTTTTTTAATTTTTTGGACATTTTTTCGAGTTTTTGGGTCATTTTTCAGGATTCTTTAGATCAACAACATTCGAGCCTTGGCAATAATGAAATATAACAGGCATTAAAAACTAACTTTGTATTCAGTCATGAAAAAATTAAGTTTGTAAATACAGTCACTAACATTATCGAGAAATTATGACGAAATCAAGCAGTATGACGACTTAAGCAAAGTGCCATCAGTTTCAATGTGCAGTAATATAAAATTTGTTAAAATTTGATTTAAAATTATAATATAAATTAAAAAATTTTTTAAAAAAATCTGTTTTTTTTTAACCTTTCTTGAGCTTTTAGCAATTTACTTATTATGGTAAAATACACTGGTGCACTTATCAGTAGTTCATGCTACAAGTACAAGGTAAACTCTAATATTGGGGCCAAATTTCGACTTGAGTGGGTGCTGGGCAGGACAAAGCAGATGCTAGGAGGCCTCAACTCGGGGGGGAAAAATGGCTGCTCAGGTATTTTTTTTCAATTTGAAACCCTAAATTAGTGAGGGGCCCCATGCAGAAATTTCGTCCAGCTTGAGCAGCTTAGCTCCCGAGTAGTGGGTGAAGGTTATTGTCACGGTCCTGGGTTTGAACCTGAGGTAGGATATAGATAAAATATTTTCCCTTACAAATTTGAGGTCACCACCAATAGACAGCGCCTTCATTTCTAACCCATCTCATTAATAGCAGTAAATTGCAATATAGCGATATGGCCAGAGTTGGTGTTTGGTGAAGTAGCTTGAACAGCCCTAATGGTCAAGAACTTTTGTTTTTTAGTCTCTCAATCAACATCTTTCGTGTAACTTGAGCTGTTCAGTTTTGTTACATAAGACTTTTATGGTCACTTTTGAACATATGGAAATGCTATTATCAAGCTCTTTTTTTTAAAGTGGGCCATAGAAATCATCTGTCTCTCTCCTGCAAAGATTTTCATAGTGATTAATTTACTAGTATTCTATCTATGAAAGAGGGTTTAATAGTATTGATATCTATGAAAGCTAAATGGGACTGAAGAAAAATGACTTAACCGGAGTGACAACTAGCCGACGTTTTACTGTAGTCATTGTAATGATGGAAAAATTTCCATTGGGAAAATGATGGCTACAGAAATCTGATGTGTTTCTGTGATTGTAGTTTTGATGATGAATATATTCAACTGAACATATTTTCATTAATTTTTTCTTCTCCACATGTTTCAGCTGTCCGAGCAGACAGAATGAGAGGTGGAAGAAACAAATTTGGTCCCATGTACAAACGCGACAGAGCACGCAAACTTCAAATGATGCGACAAAAACAGATAGCAAGGGCACAGTGCCAGGGGGTTGTCACCAGTGAAGTAGTGCCATGTAGTGGTCCACAACCGTTCACGTCGCCGGGTGTGTCTTCTCCTTCCATGTATTCAACCGATCATCACGTGAAACAAGAATTAATTCAAATTCCTCAATTGAGTTCATCCACTAGTAGTCCAGATACATCACCATCACCACTTTGTTCGGCTGCCCAGACTGTTGTAACATCTATAGCATCTACTCATTTCGCTCTCCCTTCATCTGCAACTGTTTCAACTGTGCCTTCTTTAAATGAAACGCCAGCGAAGCCAAGTGCATGGTCACAGCATCAGGTACCGCCATCTCTTCAGATGTTGCCATCCCCGCACGGTAGCTCATCTCCGAAGAGCTATCATGGCTACGCTGATACGAGTTCATCCCCTGTTGCACTTCTTGTTGGTGGTAATGTGAAATTGCCTCCACTCATACGGGAATTTCTTTCTACGATGCCAGATGACAAGGACCTTCAGAATCAACTCATCTGTTTGCTACAGAGTCAAACGTACAATCAGTGTGAAGTTGATCCTTTTGAACTGATGTGTAAAGTTATTGATCAGTCTTTGTTTGCACAAGTGGACTGGGCAAGAAACAGTGTTTTCTTCAAGGATCTGAAAGTACGTATCTCTTGCTCATGATTCACTTCTTTCATTTTTTTGCTCATTTTCATTCAAATGTAATGAAATTGAATTTTTAAATATATGTATGATGTGCAGGGTTTTTTTTTTTTTTTTTAAATAAGGAATCGTAATTTTCTATTTTTTAGTTATATTTAGATGCCTGCCTTAATAAGTGTTATGAACTTGGATTTTAGGCCTATGTTTACACGAATTGAGTGATTTAGTAGTTAACTAAATTCTAAGTCATCAAACCTGTGCCACATACATAAGGGGTTAAATAGATTAGTGGAATATAACCCAGTTATCTTTTTTTTATTTATTAAGAAGGCAGTATGCCCATGTGCCAGTAGGCGTGACCTCTTATTATCCAATGGTCATTCATTACTTGGTTACTTTACAACGTATTTAAATGGTACTTATATTGATTTGAAATTTAGTTAACTACTAAATCCATAAACTCATGTAAACAGGCTTTAAAGACACAAACACAGGTTTTTAAACATGCAAGGTGTAGTAAAATTAATATAGTGAATAATTTAACAAAAAAATTTATATTTAAATTAAACTTCCAGTGTTCTTTAGTCTGCCTCGCTTTAAACACAACCTATCTTTGTAGAGAAAAGGCAAACTGTGTATTTTTTTTTTTTTTTTTTTTTGATGTCCCAGAAGCAAGATTGCTGCTGGAAAGTACCTTGTAATTATTCCTCTGCATAATTTCTAACTAACGGATGCTTCGCCAGAAAGTTTTATATATGTGTCCCAAACACTGTATAGCGTGACACATTAGTCAAGGCAAGGATGGGACAAGTCTTAGGGACAAGATGTAATTTGGTTAACAAACACAACATTTATTAATGGACATGACAATTAAGGGGTGTGGTAGCCCAGGTTGATAAGACACTCGCTTGAAGTATGAAAGGATGTTTAAAAATGTTGCGAGTTTGATACCCTGTTCATCCTTGTCAGAAACTTTCCTGACACGGGGTACAACAGATATGGCAACATGTCCACAGAAAAAGATTGCTTACCGCAGGGAGTCCCACACTGAGTGGTTAATGCGCCAACCTCTCTGTGAGTATAAAAAAGGTTGCCGTTTGTAATCGGCAATTAATTGTACGCCCGATCTAATTAGCCCTTGTGTGCAGAAAATGGCCGTGGTTCAACAAAAATGATCAAATGAAATCAAGCATACAATTCACAACAAGTATTTAAAAAAACTATAAGACAGCTGCAACAAGCACACACTGTTATACTGGTTTTATCAACACCAACTACTTTGTTTCCTCAATTTTGGATGAAAATCCTCTGCCCTTGCAGTACCATCTATTGCCTTTAAAGCATTACAACAGATTTATGCTGCTTCAATTACAGGATTTTTTCTCCGTCATTCTAAATTTTGATTGATGACTAATATTTTTCAGCATTCCTATACATTCTGTAATAGCACACAAATCTTTGGATGGCGATTCCTCAACCCCCACAAAATATATAAAATCGGAGCTAAGGAACCCCGAAATTATATTCGCACTAGGCCCCACGTCTCATAAGGGTGGTTCTGATGATGCCGGAGATATGCTTGATTTATGTTTGGAGTGTTGCCATCTGCCTTTCAAAAATAGAAATGAAAATATGCCTGAATATTTTGTGAGCATTTTGCTGCTTAGCTGCCTACTCACGGTGGAGAGACTTGTTATATTGGAGAGCAGCTCTTGCTCACATCTTGAAGCTAGAACACCTCAGAAAATTAACGCTACCCAACTGCCATTAAAAGAGTGAAAGTCCTCTTTTTCAAATGTTTAAACATGAATCAATTTGATCTTCTTGATATGTGTTGAATCAATTAAAAATGTTTTCGATTTTGATTCTGGGTAAATGCTGGAAGTTGCATGGGTGCCTGATGCGATGAATGAAGCTGATGATAATGTACTATTTCATGTTGATGCATTTTTTGCGATCAATTGAATTATAAAAAAAAATTAATAATAATGAGAAAACAACTTTTTTCTCAAGAGTAGCCTCACATATCACTGCTACTGTGCTGTTGTATGGACACCATGATGGATTCACATGCAGAGATTCGGCTCGTGCAAGTGAGGCAGTGGTGGTCAGTTGAAGTTGTTAATCTATAGTCCCATTTTGTCACATGAATGAGAACCAGCCCATTAAAAAAAGTCTCTTCATAGAGAGCATGCAGGCCTTCAACGTGATACTTCAAACATCTGTCGCTTCCAGTTTTAACATGGAAGATGGATGGCAGGTCTTTTCAAACATGAGTCAAACATTCAGACATCTAAAGCATTAAGGTTATGCTCGTACACTGAAGTGCCAAAAGTCATGGGATACCTCTTAATATTGCTGCACTTTTTTCGCCAGGGAAAAGGAGGTCCCACAGGATATTAAGAGGTATCCCATGACTTGACACTTCAGTGTATGTGCGACACTTTTTCGCACGCACCAGTTTGTTAGAAATTATGCATAACTTACAAAGTGCATGCTTACTTTATCAGTAGTAGTAGCCTCTGTAGGAATTCTTAGAGCATGTGTTGCTGCTGCTCCCAGTGGCATCACCAACCTGATGACCACTACTAAACCAGACATGCACCTCGCCCATATTCCTCTGCAGAACTTCTAATGAATTGGTACATGTTGGAATGTGCGTGTCCGTGTTGTGAACCTAATGTAAATTTTGTTTCTGTGCAATGCTTGCCATGTGTAGTGCTGCCATCAACTTTTCTAAACATGAGTGAAGTGTAATGATTGAAGATTTTATCGTTGTAGGCCTGTTACTCTCTGTGGTGAGACTTTTTAACTAGGAGATCTCTGCTCGCATTAGCACCTCAAAGTTGGGAACCACAGAAAACCAACTTCAGCCGACCACCACTATGGCACCAGTAGAGTTTGAACTCGGGTCCCCACAATGTGAGTATGTCAATATGACCACTCAACCACTGCAGCGGAAACCTGATGACTAGGAAAAGAGAACTAAGGGTGGCAGAAGTTTGAGAATAACTGCTCTAAGTGGTCTCTTTCTGATTGAAGATCTTAAAAAATTCTCTGACCTCTCATTACGAATTGTTAGCAAATTAGTTCATTTTCATGCCGGTAGCTATAGTAAGGACAGTTTTAATAGTATAGTAAGGAATGGAATAGTAAGATGGTCTCTTTCTTCTCATATTACTACACTAGCTATAATATCCAGTGCTTCCTGGGTTTTCTCAATATACTGGAAGCATGGAGGAAGTGATGAACCATTGTAAAGGAATAAACATGTTCGAGACACCCCAAAGGGAATGTTTTGGATTGTTCTGCAATGAGCCCTCGGCTGACTAGAAATGTTCTGTTGTAAAAATTCCCAAAATAGCATTTTCTAGACTTATATGTATATATATATGTATATATTTATGTATATATATATGTATGTATATATATATATATATATATATATTATAGAAATTTATATATATAATATAGAATTTTTGAATATAAAATTCAAATCTGATACCATTTCTGTCATAATGCCAAAGGGTGCTTGAAAATCATAAACGTACTCGCTAACTTAATCTGTAAGGTAGAGCACCAAATTTAGTATTTAACTAACCTAATGGCCACATGTTTATATGAGAAATTTTTAAAAGAATCTGGTATTTTACTGACGATAGGGAAAAATTGCTAAAACCTATTTGAGAACCACTCACACAGCACTAGAATGTCTAACAGTTTTCCCCCATTTGTCATGCAAAGGATTTTGAAAAGGAAGATATGAACCTTATACATGTCCCCCCAAAAAAGAGAATATAATTTTTGTGATGTGTCAAGTACATTCAATATTGAAAAATGAAGCACTTCTTTGCACCTGCAATCTTGCACATGTAAACGACACTAATGATCAGTGTATCAAATACAACACAAAGTCAGAGTTATTAAATATCATCACCTCATTTATGTAAAAAAATTTCAGTAGTTTTTTGTCCCAGGCATACAGAGCTGTGTTCTGTTTTTCTTTCTTTTTCTTCCTTAAAGGTCGATGACCAGATGAAACTTCTCCAGCATTCATGGAGTGATATGCTTGTACTGGATCACCTCCACCAACGTCTGCATAACGGTCTACCTGAGGAAATAACCATGGCGAATGGGCAGAGGTTCGACCTCGTCTCTTTGGCTCTACTTGGAGTACCAAGCATGCTTGACCAATTACAGCATGTCGCAGCTCGATTACAAGATTTAAAATTCGATCACATTGATTACATCTGCCTGAAGTTCATGTTGCTGCTCAATCCAGGTAATCTTGAGGGTTTTCCCCTCCCCACTAAAAAGTAACCACAGATGTTTGTAATTCAGTGATAAGATAGGTACTTCTCTTATTAAGGCACATGTGCATTAACATTATCTGAAAAATTTAGGGGAAGGTAGCTTAAAGATGTTGCTGCCTTAAACGATTTGAAATGCCAGTTAGAATCTACAATTCCTGTATAAAAAGTCCATGTATCCATAGTCCATAGATTTGATTATAGTGAAATCTTTTTCTTAAGAAGGGCTGTAAAAAAGGCTTTTTACTGGGCTCTTATGGAAGAGGTTACATCCATTAATATGTATTTCTTTAAGTTAAAAATGAACTTTTGTGATGAAAATTAGCAGAAGTAATTTTACATGAGTACAATATTAACAAATGGATGACCATTTTTTGTTTGTGAGAGTGCATGAATTTTTGAAATTCCCAATGTGATTTTTCTTTCATAATGATCATATTTATATAGCATTACTGTTTACAAAATCACAATTATTGCTTTATGCACGTGAGGTTGAAGTTGAATAGTTAATATTAATTAGAAGAAAAAAGGGCTGGAAAAATGTGGATAAATTACAGAATCTTGAAATTTCAGACAGATTCTATGTATGCATAGAAACCTGTACAAAACAGAATGTCAAGAGATAAATAACAGATCTATAATAATCTTTTTTATAAGGGTGCACATCAAAGCACTAATCATCAGACTGTCTTTTGATTCCACTCAAGACCGGTTCCGCTCTTGTACAGTGTCCGTCTTAGATTTCACCTATCATGGACACTGGTCAATGTTCCAAAGTGAAAGTCTGGGTCATTCGCAAAGTGGCCAGTCATTTCATGAATTGGTTAGATCTTTCATCTTTATGAAACAAAACAAAAAAAAAGAGTTCATGTTACCCTCGTTATGATATTGATGCATAGACATTAATTGTGGTATTTTAAAGACATGATTAGGAAAATTGATTAATTCTATTCAGATTCTCTTGATTTGATTGATTTTATTCAAATTCTTTTGATGAGTCACGTAAAAGATCATTAGTTCAAGATCATAAATTATTTTTTTGTATATGCATGTAAGCTGCAGTAGACTCTCGCTAATCTGGCACGTATCAGATCATGGTGTGGCGGATTACTGGAAGTCCACTGAAAAGCCCATTTAAATAATATAAACTTCTGCGCAAAGACATCTAGCAACACATTTTCCTCTTCTATGCTTGAAGAAAGCCCATCTAAAAAATGCCAAATTATGATTTTATGAGCTCCTCATTTGTCTCATAGACAATATTGTCTCTAAACTCCATGTGTGGTTATGCATATTGAAAATACTTGCTCGCACAAAATCACCAAGTACATCACAAATCACAATTTGTGTGAGCAAAGCATAACAGTGTACTCAGGAGTGGGCTGAACAAAAATATTAAACTACGTAAGACTAAATCTGATATCCCGCTGTTTGTAGGGGGTGGGGAAATGGTCAGAGTTTTTTAAAGTAGTTTTGTGACAATTACTTGAACCCTTTTCAAGTCAATTTTCTCAAAATCCCAGGACCCTGAGTTGGTTAAGAAGAGTTTCTACTAGACTATAATGGAAGAGGTTACACATCCATTAATATGTATTTCTTTAAGTGAAAAATGAACTTTTGTGATGAAAATAAGCAGAAGTAATTTTACATGAGTAATAATATTAATGGATGTGTCCATATTATAATTAAATATGGATTAATATACTTAACACGTACATAACTACTATGTATATAACTAAATATGTACATAGTACACTGTATTGCTTTTCTGTGCACAGAGAAAACAGGTCTGCATAAGTAAAATAAATTAAAATGAACATTGGTTGTAGAGATAAGGAAGTAACAATGTGTAATAATGTCACTGATGCATGTTACAATATGGCAAATATCTGCAAATGCAAGGTCTTATTAAATTTTGGCTCTTTCTTACAAAATCTTTTTTTCAATAACCTAGAGCCTAAATATTTATGGTAACCAAATCTTTAAAAACAATTATATTTTCACCAGGCCAATTGAATGAAAGAGATATGGAGGCTAGTATTGTTATGGTTTGTTTTTTAAAACCTATCAAAAAATTCAGAAGACCTTAAAGTATTCACTCCGATTATTTTTCACTTTATTTCTTTCTTTAGGTAAGTTAAATCCATCACAAGCTTCT